>NC_053168.1:87105651-87130556 GCF_016835505.1 Polypterus senegalus
TAATATGTGGAAGGAAAAATTGAATTGTTACATAAAAGGGATAAACAAAATGTGTTAAACAGTTGAATTGTTTAAGAAAAAGTTAATCAGATAATTAATGATTTGGGAGTGCATGTGAGCAACCTTTTCCCTGCATTCCATTGGTTTTTCAATAACTCGCAGGGGAGGCATTCTTTATCCATCTTTGACTGGTGTTTCTGAAGGCACTAGCATGTGTTCAGAGTGTGAACAAAGGGGGTCTGATGGTAAAGCTGGAAGTGTAATAAATTTCAAACAGTAAGAATACCAGAAGAATAGAATATGGAGTGATATGGATGATCTCTTTTAATATAGTTTATCTAATAGCAGAATGAGATGGCCAGTGAGAAAGGCAGGTGCCAATTTGTAAAATCTTCAGAAGTAAATACTGCTACATTCTTATGTACTATTTATAAAAATAAGAGCTGGTGCGTCACGACAGGCTGGTGTAAGAAATGCAGGTGAGATAAAGTCCAAACGACTGTAGACACGATCAGATGTCTGGTCACGGAGGTGCGCTATTAACTCCACGCTTGTACAACTTTGTTTGTAAACTCCCTTTCCAATATCGAGGTAAAGATTAATTTCAAGCACAATCTGAACTCTGAAAGTACTTTAATTCCTGTTGCTGTGGTCTGTAAACAAAATTAAATACATACACTAAGTTACAACGTTACGCACAAGTACATTTTAAACACTCTAAAGCTGTAAGTTTAACAAACATTTGAACCTCTTTATATCAAATAATCTATGATAAACTTACTTTTCCACAAGGACACACAGCATTAATGGCTCAAGTGATAAAAGAAAAGGACAAACTATTCTCACAATGTGCAGCAAGCAAACAAAGGAACGAAAGACATGCGAACCCCTGAACTTTCACCCGAAATATGTAGGAAAAGTTCTACAAGTGATTTTTAATATTCTGCCATTAGAGGTCGCAATTAACCTGACAAAGGACTTTCTGACAGTTTATAAACATCATAATGACTGGAACAAATTATGTGAGCAAGTCAAAATATTCTAACCTCATAGAGGCTACTTATGCAGACCAATCACCGACTGGTATTATGGGAAAACAGGACTGGAAGAAAATTTTTTTAAGAGTACAAATGGCCAGAATTTTTGGGGGGGCTCAGGTTGCTGAAGATGATATTGCCAAGTAGAAATTCTGCAGACAATTTTTGGGCACCTAGGTTAAATAAGAACAATACAAGCAACATATCCTCCTCATGTTAATGATATTGTAATGAGGGAAAGAGAATCACCCATGAATCGTGGAAATATGTTGTGACAAAGCCACAGTAAGCTATAAGTTTACACTTGGAAGGAATAGTGTGATGCAGAAACTGAAATTCCTTGCTAAACTTTTATTTTGAAAAAGACTGCCGGAGGTAATGGGACGAGAGGAAGAGCTTTTATATTGAAGCAAAGTGTTACAGGAAGTTCATCATCTTGTGGAAGGTAGAAGAAAAAAAAATAGAGAAAAAGAGCAAAAGCTACTGGGGCGCAGGAGATCCTCCATCTTGGGAAACAGGTCTGTAAAGTAAATCTCTGGGACTGGAATTAAGGATAGCAAAGTGGTGGTGGAATTCTATGTGGAATGGAGAAACTTCCAGATAATTTGTTTAATCGATTATCATGGATGTTCTCAGACAGTAGAAAAAAAAAACAACCAGCATTGAATGAAGAAAAAGTTCCATTTGATGGGTGGATCAATCATATTTCATAAACAAAACAGACACCATTCTCTTGCTTGGTGGAAGTGTTAAAAATAACACACTCATTTTTCTTTAGCTTATTCTAACCTTTTTTCTTTTTTATACATATTCCTGCACCTGTATTTTTTTATGATTTAAATCTAAATGTTATATAAGTTTGATTTTGTTACATCGTAAATTAAAGGGGTTTTTTTTTTTCTTGATAGCATTCTAGAATTCAACTTTGGTGTTTTAGTAGCTTAACTTGGTGATAGTTGAATGTTACAATGTGTAAGGAAGGTTTTATTAAACATTTGGGTTTGAAGATGACCATAATGTAATTATTAATACTAATTTCCCAGCATGGTTTCCTCTCAATCATAGAAAGTTGGCACAAGCTAATCCCCTCTTAAATAAAGAAACCCCTATCAAAATGCTAAAAAAAAAACTGTTCAATGTTGAGCAGAAAAAAACAGGAAGAGGTTAGAAAAAGGGTTCTTAACCTGAGGTCCATAATGGGTTTCAGGGGATCCATGAGGGTCAGATAAAAGTTAACATTTATATTCTGTATACTTCTCTGTACTGTTGATTTTTCTCCCGTGAACTCTCACATGATTTTTCTTGCGTGTTATGTCTCTCGCCGTTATTTGTCTCGCATATTATTTTTCTCGTAAATAGTTATCTCACCTAAGCCTAATGCATGAGTTACACAGTTGTGAGAAAAATACGCTAAAGAAAAATAACAGCGAGAAAATGTTGTGTGAGCTTTCCAGAGGACAAATCTTGAAGTGACTGGTTAAATTGAGAGCAGAAATTTCACTTTTTTTGAGAGAGAAAAGCCCACTCTCAGAACAATTTGACAGTGTGGAATTCATTCATGAGCTTGGCCTACTTGGTGTGTAATAAAGACAAAAAACAGGTCATAAAGTTTTGGTATCTGTCCCCATTATATTGAAAGGAAGTTGTTTACTTTAATTAGTTCATACATAGAACACACAAGACAAATGGTACAACAACAGGTGGACAGCTTATGGGGTGGGAACAGAAGTGGACAGATGGAATGCTGGAAAGGAACCATGGTGGTAGATGGGTGGTAATGATGTCATTAGGAGGGGACCAGAGGGAGGGAAGGAAGGAAGGAAGGAACCCGGAAGTGGCTTGCGTCTCTATCAAGTTCAAATGAATTCTGCGGTGTTGCTTCATTTTTATGAGGGAACAAAGAAAAAGGTTAGTACCCATGTCGTTGTCCCCTGACATGATATGTTGCGTGCCCGTGGTCTTTAAGTGCTTCCTATGTGCTCATGCATTACAGCGGATATTTTTGAATATATGAATAAGGTAAATCTTTCAACAACAACAACAACAACATTTATTTATATAGCACATTTTCATACAAACAGTAGCTCAAAGTGCTTTACATATTAAAGAATAGAAAAAATGAAAGACATAATTATAAAAAATAAATCAACATTAACATCGAATAAGAGTAAGGTTCAATGGCCAGGGGACAGAAAAAAAAAACTCAGACGGCTGGAGAAAAATAAAATCTGTAGGGATTCCAGACCATGATACGCCCAGTCCCTCTGGGCATTCTACCTAACATAAATGAAACAGTCCTCTTTGGATTTAGGGTTCTCACGGAAGGGCTTGATGATGATGATGGTCACGTAGACTTCTTCCTTTTAATCCGTCCATCATTGTTGGAGCATCATGAAGCTTTTAGTAGGTGGAGGTGGCAGGCACCACCCACAAAAAACCGGAAAAAAAAACAGAAAGAGAGTAGGGTCAGTACCGATTTTAGAGCCACTCATGAATAGTTGTTATGATGAATTGAACCACAGAGTATCAGGATTAAGTTAAATTACGATTAAAATGAAGTTATAAAAAGGCCATGTTAAAGTAATGTGTTTTCAGCAGTGTTTTAAAGTGCTCTACTGTATCAGCCTGGCCGAATTCCTATTGGCAGGCTATTTCCGGATTACAGGTGCATAACAGCAGAAGGCCGCCTGCCTCACCACTTCTTTTAAGTTTTGTTCTTGGAATTCTAAGGAGACACTCATTTGAGGATCTGAGGTTACGATTTGGAATATAATGTGTCAGACATTCCGATATATAAGATGGGGCGAGATTATTTAAGGCTTTATAAACCATAAGCAGAATTTTAAAGTCAATTCTGAATGACACAGGTAACCAGTGTAGTGACATCAAAACTGGAGTAATGTGTTCTGATTTTCTTTTCCTAGTTAGGATTCTAGCAGCTGCATTCTTGCACTAGTTGCAAACGATTTATATCTTTTTTGGGTAGTCCTGAGAGGAGTGCGTTACAGTAATCTAGTCGACTGAAAACAAACGCGTGAACTAATTTCTCAGCATCTTTCAGTGATAAAAGAGGTCTAACTTTACTTATGTTTCTTAAGTGAAAAAATGCTGTCCTAATGATCTGATTAATATGCGATTTAAAGTTCAGATTACAGTCAACAATCACCCCTAAGCTTTTCCCTCCGTCTTGACTTTTAAATCCTAATGTATCCAGTTTATTTCTAATAGCCTCATTGTATCCATTATTGCTGATCACTAAAATTTCAGTTTTCTCTTTATTTAACTTGAGAAAATTACTATTCATCCATTCTGAGATACAAGTCAGACATTGTGTTGAGTGAATCAATAGAATCGGGGTCATCAGGTGCTATTGATAAGTACAGCTGTGTGTCATCAGCATAGCTGTGGTAGCTCACGTTGTGCCCTGAGATAATCTGACCTAACGGAGCATGTAGATTGAGAATAACAGCGGACCCACAGCGGATCTTTCGATTCAAGGCCATGAAGTCATCATTATGGATGCTGCAGAAAGAATGAAAGCTTTTCTGGCCAAGCTGAAGCTGTGCAAAGGAGGTGGGAGGCAGACAATTACGCAAACTTTCCAATATTAGAAACGCTTCAGCAGGATGGAAGTCAAAGCAGACATTTGATACTCCGAGAACTCTTTCAAAGGTTACTTTGGGTCAGGTGACCTTAAAGTTGAAACATGGATTTGTAATCCTTTCCTAACCGACATAGATTGTATCAGTGATGAAGACCTTGCCAAAGATGACCTCATTGACCTGAGGACAAAGGAAATGTTACAAAATGAATTCAACTTAAAGAGTCTTAGAGAATTCTATGCATTGACACAAGCCTACCCTTGACTGGTAAAGCGAGCTATGAATGCTCTGATTCCCTTGCTACTACATCCCTTTTGTGAATCGGGCTTTCATCACATGTTTCTATCAAAACAAAAAGTCAAAATAGGTTGGATGTCAAAGATGATATGTGTGTCACCTTGTCAAGATCACCCATAGTTTCATTGTTATTCAAGGAAACAAGAACAACCTCCTCATTGAAACAAAGTAGATAATGAGAGAGTAGATGTAGTAGTATTACTAATGGTAGTAAAAAAAAAAGTAGTAGTAGTAGTAGATCTGTTTTAATATACACAGAGGATAGTATTGCACAATTATAATGAGTAGCCATTACTTTTGCATAAAGTAATAAAGTGTTTATAATGAATATTACTGGGAAGAGGCCCATAGCTTTCATCAGATTCTTAAAGGGTCTGTGACTCAAAAAAATTAAGAATCACTGGGTTAGAAGAAAGAAACCAGATAAAACCATATATTTATTTTATGTAAATGCTGGAATGAGCAGAGGGAATTGGACTGAGAGTCGACAGCGTGGCTGCACCAGAAATACATTTAATCCCACTGGACACAATGACATAGTACTTACAATAGCAACAAGGTCAATTGAGAGGACAAATGGACCTACCTCTACCACCACTTTCAATTCTATTAGATACATGTTTTCAGTGTGGGCAGATAAGATACTATAAGAAAATTTGTCCCCATAGATAGAATAATCAGAGTTGACCAAACATAACTTTTACTGTTCAGAAACCTATGCAATAAAAATAAACTTGTCCATCTTTGGAGAATTTGTCATTTTCAGCTTTTTCTTCTGCTGCATGTGGAGCATGTCATTCATCCTGTATATGGATCCTATTACCTATCATCTACTCAATGAACTGAGAGTTTCAGTATATAACATGACCACTTTTCTTGTTCATATGGGAGACACAATTCAACAATCTGGACTAAAGGCTTGCCTTAAGTGCTACTTATGGGTAAAAGCCTGATGGATAAAGGAGCGGATAATCAAAATGTAGTTCCCTAAACTGAACACATTTCCATACAAATAGGCCCATTGATAGCTTGTTGGATCATTCTCCAGTAAAACCTTTAGGTTGAGACTTATTATATTAACCTAGAAGCCTTATGGAGTCTATTTAGAATTTCCATCTGATTTATGAGGTGTTTTATTTTACATTCTGTCCCCACCACAGAGGCTATTGAAGAAAATTGCTTGTGGGTGGCGAATGTTATTTCAGAGATTGTATTAGAACAAGCCTTTTGAGTTAGTGACTGACTTATCATCAAAACCACAACACAATATGGGGTCTACTCCGCTACCTAATGCAGAAATGGCATTACATTATATGGATCCTGTTATCTATCATCTGTTCAATGGACAGAGAGTTTCAGGATATACCTTTACTTCAGTTCATTAGAATCAGGAACTCCTTCTCCTTCCTGTTCAGTGCAAGTTACTGAGTTTTTCCTTCACTTGAGCTTGCTAGCTGGCTACAAACAAAACAGTAAATACCCACTGTAGATAGCAGATATGCCTTTTGGGCAGATAGGGCATGATTTTAGGGACAAGTCTAAACCTGGAGAATGGACTATAGTAAAAGTTTTTTCAAATACAGTCGATTCCGTTAATTGACCAGCCGCATTTGGACCGAATCCTAAAGAACCAAACAGATCATATTACATAAGCCTAATATGTTATTTGTTTATTTGGATCAAAATTCCGCTTTTAATAGGACCATAGAACGTGACAGAGAATAATAAACGGCCACAAGTTGCCTGCAGAAAGTGGATGTAAAGCGGTCAGTGACATGGAGGATCCCAGGGCTCCCCAGGAGAATTTATGCTTTTATCAAAGTTCAGTAAGTCGGAAAATTAATACCAAGTGCAAACCAGTGGAGTTGAACATGCCTGCCCTTTCTTTCCAAAGCGGACCGCCCAGTAGCCGCGACATGAAGTTGAGCGTAAACAAGTGCAGTGCGCAATAGATTGCGTCAGATCACACTAGACAAGTTCTTCAACGTTGACTGGAATTTGGTAATGTAACCTTTTTATTAGTGCTTCCATGATGAGTGTTGTGTAGATCGCTTCAAGAATTTGTAGATTTCTTTTCAATAAACAATGTGTAGCAACCGCATCATGTACATGTACGTAGTTCTTGTTTGTACGTTCACCATCGCATGTGTAGTACAATAAAGTCATAGTGACATTTTAATATGTTACTTATAGCACGTCCGCCTTGGTTGCCATGTAATAAGGTATGTTCGTAATCAGACCAGCCGGTTATTTGGACCAAAATGATCCCGGCCCTGATGTGGTCCGATTAACAGGAATCGACTGTAAAAGAATAGCCTAGCTCCAAAATAAAACAGGCTGTACCAGGTACTCTATCAGACCCCAATGCCTGATTATCATACTATAGTAAATTATCTGTTATAGAAGATTCTTTGTAACAATTTGCAAAGAAGATTTGCATCAACTGTGTCTATGTTTTATAACAAAGACTTTTGAAGAGGTTCAGACTATGATAATAATGGGTGTTACAAAAGGGTACCAAACATTTGCATCACTTATACACATAATATGTACCATTTGTTTCTAAGATTATTTTTAGAACAGGAATATTAGGACTGATTAGTACAAGCCTGACAGAACAAAAAAAAATGCAGTATGTTCTTGGAAACATATGGTGTTTAAAATGGGTTATGTAATTTGATTAGAAACAAATAATATTGCTGCAATTCAATTAGGAACAAATACCAATGTTAGAAATAAAAATATTAGAATCTGATTGACACCTAGATATTTCAAAAGTAGCAGATATATGTAGATTGTGGAAAAACACAAAGAACAAGTATAAAGGTTTGAGGAGTCCACCCCATATACTGTGGTATTGCAAAAGAAACAAGTAATCATTCAAGAAAGTCACCAACAGACTAAACAAGAGGACTAATGAGTCTGGTTATATACAGAGAGACAGCAAGGAGTGCATCACAGCCAGAAGTGAAGTCTTGTAGAAGGGTGTGTTCACAAAGGAAATAAATGGAGTCTTAGGCAGGCTTTCCTTCTGCCAGTTTATGGAGGAAGGAGAAAAGGTATTAGCATTGTTTAACAACCCCAGTCTCTGTGTCTTACTCCAGTTAAGCCTTAGACTGCCTCTCTGAAGCTAACCCTTTCTATACCTGCAAAAGGTTTTGTGTAAAGAGAAGTATGCCTGCCAGGGATCCTCATTTAATTCTAGAGCTTTAAGATATTGAGAGATGTGCAAGCCAGTCTGGGTCTGGCATTTAAGGCATTGTTATGTCAGGGATCCTTCATTTAATGGTAGTGGTTTAAGATTTTAGAGATGTGCAAATTATGGCATTGTGTAGTTGTTCACATTACAGAGTATGGTACCTGTTTTAGTGTTAATGAGATTAAAGGTGAGGGATTCAGGCCCCAAGGCCAGTAGCAGATAATTTGCAGAAAATGATTCAAAGCAAACAAAGCTAATGGGAGGGTATTAATAGTGCCTCAATAAAAGGGACATTGGAATGTCAAATTGCTATTAGCTTAGAAGAGATATATAATAAACTAAGAGCTCTTAGTGGAGATAAAGAACAGATGATTAAGTCTTCTTGGGGAATAGATGTTAGTAAAACCCTTAAACTAGGTTTATAAAGTAATTAGTAGCTTACGACACGCTTGTTACAGCAGCTAAAGAAAGTAGTAATACCACCACAGAAAGTTAACAAGGCTGAGTGTGCAGTCTGTGAATTCAAACGCCAGCTGCAAACCAAGGATCTCAGCAGGTGGCAGAGATTTTACAGTAAAAGCTTTTTATGGCTCTTGTAATTCTAATGAACCACTGATTAGGGCCGATGTCTTGTATTAATGAGAGTTGTGCTGACATTGCCATGAACCAGTGTTCTTTTAAATTTATTTTGCAAATAATACATTTTTCTTTATTAACCTAACACTTTTCAGTAAGGTTATGTTCCTTCATGATTATCAGAGTCTAATTAAAATTTTAATTTAAACTAATTTAAAGTTATTGTTTTGAGTTTTTATTTTGTGTTTCTCGAATTCCATGACATGAGTTGTCAAGGATTTTCCTACTACCACCACCCAAAGCATTCTCAACCTTCTGTGTCATTCGCTTAACACTATAAATATCTTCCAGGTTTGCAATTCAGTGTTTGACTTTGTTACAACTTTTTGCTGGTTTACTTCATTTTGATTTGATTTTGGTTTTTACCCTAATTTTGTTTTCAGATCTCGCTTTGTCCAACACTTGGTCTTACTGCATTGTACTGTTATTCTCTCAGTTTTGACTCTCTTTGATGTCTTCTGAAGGGAAGGCTGGACCTACTGTCCAACATAGATATTGCTCTATCTTTAGTAGGAACCAATGGGGAACCTAGTACAGACCACAGCAATTTTGTGGATGTAACTATGCGTGATAAATGGGAGAATTGTTTATTTGTATGAGGATTCCTATATTGGTTCATTATTGTATGCACATTTGCTGAAAAGAATGTCATTGGCAACATAAAGTGGTAACTTTTGAAGTTTTTTTAAGTAAATGCTACAGCTGCCTGTGTCGCTATCAATGGTACTATAAAACAGTCTGATCATAGACTAAATACAGGACTAGGTAGATTTTGTAAAATTAATATAACTAGTAATTGTTGGGTTAAAGGAATCAAACTGTTACTTTAACAACAGAACAGATACGCCCAATGGTCAGTAGCTATTAAGGATGCTCAGCTTCCACATCTGGAACCTCTTAGGTTATGGGAAGACCAAAACAGCATATTAATGATATTTATATAAGGGAAAAGAAACAAATGCCACTATTAAATATGATTGCACAATTAAAAGCTGTCAAAGTTAAAGTGGGACAAATTGTAGAGGAAACTATATCTACTTAAGTCATAGCTGGTGGATTTGCTTGCAACTCAGTCACCTACTGAATGATATGTTGTGATACTGCCTAAAATGAACAGAAATCAAGTCTTTTTACTTTGGAGGTTAAAGTTGCATTTTGGGAGGTAACAACATGTGAGTTTGAACCCAGAGACCGGTGGACTGGCTTAACAAATTGTGTCAACCAACTGTTGTCCTCTTAGAGGTAACCATTCTTTTAGGCCTTTGGCAGTTACAGTATATATGCCACCAACTTAGTCAAATATGGACTGAGATTGGAAATATATCAGGGAAAATAAAGTAAGGGTTTTTTTCATCAGCATTAAAGATGATACTAATATACTTCCACTTCTCTGGCATCTTCTTGTTTATTAATATTTTGTTAAGCAATCTACAGTAGTTAGAAACTCTACTACCACCTAATCCCAAAAATCTCCATGCCTCTACTGGTATATTGTCCAGGCTAACTGCTCTTTCACTTTTCATCCTCTTCATAGCTTCCTGACTTACTGGGTGCTTCATGATTTACTATCTCCATTCATCCAATCTACATTCTTGTTTCCTGTATTAATACATTTTTTAAGTACCCTTAGCAGCCTTGTAACACACACTCCCTCTTGTCAGCACATTTCCATCTGCATACTTTATCACCCTGACATACAGCACTCCTTCACAGCTCGCCCCTCTGTCTGGCAAATCGGTACAAGATCTGTTGACCTTCCTTTGTGTCCAGCTTCTCATATGCCTTCCCTTAGCCTTCACCACCTCTCTCTCATCTTGTGCTGCATTTCTTTATATACCTGTCTGATTTCATTATTTTCTGGTTATCCCATTTCTTTTAGAGTGTTTCACTGGACAGTTGAAGGTTAATAGTTGTGGTAACACAGCACCCAACTTGGACTTCACCAACCAAAGGTTGTATCCTCCACTGTTATGTTTCAACAGACTTTTAGAGTATGGACTGTGTGCTCTCTTTTTAAAAGTTTTTCACCCTGATATTTTTAAACTCTTATCTACTTTTATCTTCTTGGTGTATTTTATATTGTCTTGTGTAGTACAAGTGATGGTTGTTTCTCTTGAATTTGCTTCCATTGCTTTCATTGTTTGTTTACTCACTGCCCAAATTAAAGAAACCTATATGCTATTATCTTTAAATTTCAAGAGTTCCCAAACTGGGTGCCATAGTCAAATTAATTTTAACTGTGTTAGGTTAGATTACCTATAAATGTGAACAGACACCTGTCACTATGTAACACAACTTTCTGTTGTCAGATGGTAGCTAAGGTTGCCAACAATAGTATAACCACTGGCTAGACAAAATACCAAAATGACAGTGTCTACAAAAAGCAAAATCAATGTGTGAAACAAATAAAAACATAATGGTAAAAAGTAAATTGCAAAATGTGAAAAATTGAGTTCAAAATCTGAAACCTCAAAAACAAAACAAATTCAATATGGCCCAGATGCAGTAGATAGTTTAAGGCTAAAAAATTATTATTACTCGCACCCTTAAAGCATTTACATACTGTATTTTCATTTATCTGCACAAAATATTTAATATATAAAATATTTTTGGTACTGGTCATTTTAGATTTATGTATTGAGCAGCAAATTTGCATTCTTTGGATGAATGATTCAGGAACTTCAGTGTTGAGACGTTGTCTGAGTTTTGCATTTTCCGTATGAGATTACTTTTAATTAATGTCACTTCATTGTATTTTGTGGTAGCTTTGAAGAATGCCATTTTGTTCATGAATTCATGAGCACTGCCATATTGTTTGCTAGGAACATGAAACATAATATAAATTCTTTGCAATTCTTTTCTCACTACTCAAAGCCAGCAATTGCAGGTTAAGGGCTTTTGCTCAAGGGCCCAACAGAGCAGAGTCCCTTTGGCATTTATGGGCTTCGAACCGGAAACCTTCCGATTGCCAGTGCAGATCCCAAGCCTCAGAGCCACCACTCCTGTAAAGGCAAGGTTTCTATTTAATTGTTTTGTTTTCATCCCTTTTTGATTTCTTACAATCGCTAATTTCTCAGCAACTATGTCCTCAAGTAAAATCTTTCATTAACACTTGATTCAGATTTTCCAAAATTAAAGTAGATAAAACTTTCTAAATTGTGACCAATATTTCTACTTCCAGGTGCCATGCCATCAGCAGCCTTTATAGAACTCTCTTTCTGTTTATATTTAGAATTATTAATGTTTTAATGTAATTAGTTGATATTTTTAATTAGTAATGTTACAGTTTGGTCATTTTTAAACAAATTTTTAAACTAAACTGAAGAGGTGCTGCGTCAATGCAGACTCATTCACCTGCTGCCTCAACTACCTCTCAGACAAGCTGAGAACTTGAGTAATGTCACACGGTGAGTGTAAAAGATCTGATGGCTGCCTTGCTATAACATCTCACAATGTAAAAAGGTTCTGATGGATGTAAAGTGAGACATACTAAACATTCCTGTATTCATCTGAGTGACACTGTGATCACCACCACCTGATCGAGCTCTGTTATGCCCTATCAGAAGAGCCGGTCATCCAAAAATAAAAAGGGCAAAAGCCCAGAGAAAGTACAAATGTTACAAGCTCAACTGGAGATGGAAGAGGTGGCTTCATATAATAAGAAATGTTCTTTTGTTTCCATTTAAGTTTTTTTAACTGTTATAACTTATAGTAACTCTACAGCAAGTTCAGGTCTGCTCTATCCAAATACTCATGACTTTAAATATAAGCCTGTAGCATGATCTGAACAGGCCTGGCCTTGTCTTACTGCCTATATGCAAGTTAGTATAAATAGATTCTTTCATTCAGATCACAGCACTGAATTGAAATGCTTGATTTTCATGATGAAATGTCATTGCATAAAATGCATATTCTTGCTTTATTTGAATGCTAAATATACTGGGCTCCAAAGGGGTTTTGGGGTGAGAGCAGAAATAGTTTCAAGAGGGGAGAGAGAAAAAAAAAAGAAACAGCTAAAGACAATGAACACACTTAAAATTATATTTGATCTAAATAAAACAATTTATGCCTTTGTTAGCACAAAAATCTTATATATAGTGGCACCTATGTACTGGCTTTAGCATTTCTAAAGCCCTATTAACCACCCTGTGGACTGTCCCTGAGTGTAGCGATCTAAATGGGCAGCTATGATCAGGAGATTATTATAATTAGAACTAGGCTTACACTGTTCATTGAATTGTTATGTAATTTTAGTGCTCATATTTACAAATATGAAAAAATTTGGCACCATATTTAGAATTTTAATTCCATAAAAGGGAGAAATACTGACTTGTGGATAAATATGATTAAAGAAACTGTTGTAGTCAGCATTGAGACATTGATTAGATAGATAGATAGATAGATAGATAGATAGATAGATAGATAGATAGATAGATAGATAGATAGATAGATACTTTACCTGCACTCCTAGGTTTTGCATTCCTCCTGTATGTTTTATCAAATGACAGATGTAAATTTACTAAAGTGAGCAGTCCATTTTTAAAGATGCTGTAATGCTGCTGTGCATTTACACTTAGTAAATATTACTCTGTAGTGATTGTGTGGGATGGGGTTTGACATTGATTGCTGTTGCATTACGTGTCATTGATCATGTAAATAACTTTCTCAGATTAATTATATTCAGGGTCAAATGGATCCTACACTTATAATGTTGAAAGATAGGACAAGCCACAGAAGGAGTGCCAGTATATTGTAGTTCACTTGCAATTGTTCAGCATCACACAATTAAGATAAATCAAAAAGAAGAAAATACATTTCTGATTTCCTAGCCTCTCTATTTTATTGAAAATGTTTTACGCTCTCCCAATCATTACTCCTATTGCGTACATACTCTCCGTAAAACCCTGTAACACATTCAGTGCTAACTCCCCTTCAACGCAGTTGATTAAAATGGCAAGGCAGAAAGTAGATTATCTATTCAAAAAGCGCTGAATTTTAGATCGAGATAGAAAAGGTGTCAAGAACTGATAAGAACGTCTAAAAAGAAAATGAACAAAAAGAATTGCATATGAAAAAAAATCAAGAAAAAAAGAGAATCATCAATAAACAAAAAGAGAAACGTTTCCTGAACAATATGTAAACAGAAATACAAAAAAGCAGTGTTTAGAAAATGTAGGCTAGAAGATAAAGTATTTAATAATATTGTTTACTACATTTTGTTATTCGTTGCTATTTAAAATAGACGGTTGTAGTGAAATACTCAAGTAACTGATTTTCCGTCTATAATAACTTAGCACCAAACCGTCTTCCTCCTGCACTCCGAATAATCTTCAATATACCATCTCTTTAAATGCAAATACTTCTAATGGAATAGTGCCCAAATACTTATCAAGTGGCTCAGCTGCAAGATAGCGGGCCCCAATATTGGCGAGTGAAGTGAACAGGGGGTGGAGCCCCAGGTTAATTATAAAATTCTGCAAAATTTTCAGACAAGAACGCCTTTTAATTTTATATACATTGTAACATGACTTTATTTGTATGTAGGCAGATCGTTCATTTTATATGTATATTAAAACATTCCACCAATAACTGCTTTGGTTCATAACCTTTTTAAAGATAAGAAACTTTACAAAGAATGTACCCCCAAGAAAAGAATACAATTTAGATTAAAGTGTGACTTTTGCTTTATCTGGACATAAGCTCGGCATTATGGCGCAGTGGGTAGCCCTGCTGCCTCGCAGTTAGGACACCCGAGTTTACTTCCTCGGGTCCTCCCTGCATGTTCTCCCCGTGTCTGTTGGGTTTTCCCTCTGGGTACCCGGGTTCCTCCAACAGCCCAAAAAACATGCAGGTTAGGTGCATTGGTGATTCTAAATTGTCCCAAGTGTGTGCTTGGTGTGTGTGTATGTGGTGCCCTGCGGTGGGCTGGCGCCTTCCGGGTTTGTTTCCTGCCTTGTGCCCTGTGTTGGCTGGGATTGGCTCCAGCAACTCCTGTGACCCTGTAGTTAGGATGTAGCAGGTTGGATAATGGATGGATGGATGGACATAAGCTGAAGCCAACCTACTGGGATGCAGGAACCTTGATTTATGTAGACCAGCCCCATCTAAGCTTGTTTAGTTGCACAAGATGATTTGAACAGGTGTTTTCAGGTGAGCATTTTGATATAACACTGAGATAGAATACGAAATACCAGAAACCAGAGATCAATTGAATAAAAAATAGCTATTTCAATATTTGGTATCCATAAACTGGCAGATGGTCAAGACAAAAAAGCAGAAATAAACAGGCATACTGCAGGTATTCAAGTAATCCATTACCACTTGGAAAACCCTGAAATCAATTAATTCATCCATGTACTAAACACACCCAGTCCCATTTTAAAGGGACAGGGGCAACATGTAGTACAGGGTGGGCAAAGTCAGTCCTGAAGGGCTGCACTGGCTGCAGGTTTTTGTTCTAACCCGATTGCTTAATTAAAAAACAACCCTTGTCAATAATTTCATGTCATGGCTTGGTAGTTTCTTTAACTCTGCCATGTCAGGTCATTCTTATATCTAAATTTTTTTTCTTTCTAAGGATATCATCCAATGATTTGAAGTCTAATATGGATACGTAATTCTCAGTCCTTCACTTTTTTCTTCACTTCCTTCCAAGTACAGTGGTACCTCGGTTTAAATCCTTAATCCGTTCCAGATCCTTTGACATATACCAAACAGGACGATACCAAACAAATTTTTCCTATAAGAAACAAAGGGAAAATGATTAATCCGCTCCCATGAAAAAAAAAAAATCCTATTGTTATTGGCATATTTTACATTGATGGGGTTGTATAAAATAATTTAAACACTGCTTAATACTAAAATACATAAATACAAAATCATTTAGATGAAATAAATAAAATTTAACCTCACTTTACTTTTAATAACGTCTTTGTTTTTGTCAATCGAGATACCATGGGTTTTTGGCATACGGTATACAGCAGCCAAGTCCCGGATATGCATGCCACCTTCATACTTTCCAACAATCAGTTCAAATTTCAAGCAAAACCACAAAAACACTGAAAATTCACAGAGACTTATAGCGTGTACTGATGCTCGTGGGCAGTCGTGGCTTTGTCTAGAGAGGTAAACAAGGGTAGCGACGGGTTGTTCCATGAATGCTAGACACTGGTGTACTGACGCTCGTGGGCAGTCGTGGTTTTGTCTCAAGATGGGTTAAACAAGGGTAGTGCACAGTGTTCTAGCACACAAGTCGTATCCCAAGCAAAAGTTTTCATGTCCAAACAGGTGTCACAAGAATGAGACATGGACAGATAAAGGTTTGGGGCAGCCACCCGATAATGTGGTATCCTGGCTGCAAAAGTCGTTTTAACAAATAATCAGCACTGAAGTGCATTCAACTGAGTCAAACAAGACTGAGGAAACAAAGGAAAGGGGCAGGTTTTAAAGGGGAGACAGGGAAGTGAGGTCAAAGGATCGGCACGTGGTTTCCACCATTGGTTCACAGCCGGACGTGACATCAGAGGGGCTGGAGCTGGTGTGGCCGACTTCCATTGGCTCAGTCCCGGAAGTGATGTCAGGAGAGCCAGGTGAAATCCCCCGGGAATGGTCTACAGGCAAGGGAGAAAAAGAGTCAGTGCACTCTGCCACACCCCGGCATGCCTCCGAACTGCCTTCACTCAAGCCCTTTAGCTGCCTCCCATGCGCACGTGTGTGACACAGGACATATACAAGTTGGACTTATTCCAAAGCGTAGTATACCAAGTACCACTGTATTTAATTAAACCAATTAGTGCAAGATAAATACACACAGCTGCAAATGGTAACAAGATAAATACAATACAATACAGTTTATTTTGTATAGCCCAAAATCACACAGGAAGTGCCGCAATGGCTTTAACAGGCCCTGCTCTTGACAGCCCCCCAGCCTGACTCTCTGAGAAGACAAGGAAAAACCCAAAAACCTTAGGAAAATGGAAGAAACCTTGGGAAAGGCAGTTCAAAGAGAGACCCCTTTCCAGGTAGATTGGGCGTGCAGTGGGTGTCAAAAAGAAGGGGGTTAATACAATACAATACACAGAACAGAACAAATTAATACAGCATAATAATTAAGATTTTAGAAGTACGGAGCAGATTTTAACAGTAGATGATATCACATAATAAGATTTGGATATTTTTAGAGTCCTGGGGCCTCATGTATAAACGGTTCGTACGCACAGAAATGTTGCGTAAGAACTTTTCCACGCTCAAATCGTGATGTATAAAACCTACACTTGCCGTAAGCCAACGACTTTCCACGGTACTCATGCCTTGTCGACGCAAGTTCTCCACTCGGTTTTGCAGACTGGCGCACCAGTGTCAAAGCAATGGTACTGTTCCAGTGTGATTACTCATTATTTTCATGACGCGACTTTATAAATACACCGAAACTAACCGGATATTGTTTATTAGTGTAATGCATCTGATTGTAATTAACTCGTAACAATATAATGGTCCAGGGAACAGCCATAGTATTCCAAATACCATAACTGCTTTAGCGTTGTTACTCTCACTGCACCTTCCTCTTCTTCTTATTTTTCTTCTTCCTCCCGTTAGGAGTTGCCACAGCGGATCATCTTTTTCCATATTACCTCACTGCAGCCTCGGAGTATTTATATCACTGTATCTGAGTGTGAATCCAGCAGCAGCTGATCGGAAAGAGAATTATCGGTATACAGCTTCAAGGACACGCTTGTCTCAGCCACGGCAAAACGCTTTCAAAGCCTTTCCTGTAACGGACCTCGGGTTCGAAACAGTTTAATCCCAAGAACTTTAAATGCACTCAATCAATTGCTCTTGTAGAACAGTTTGTCCTTATAAGTACAATCACCCCACTGTAACTGCATCTATAGTTATAATATCGCACAACCTGAGCCACTTTATAAAGCGCGTATTTACATATGATGACGATATCATTTTTAAGGTGAAATGCAGCAAAATATGTTTGTTAAATTATACAGATAAAACTTAACTTCATTTAAATAATCTATATTCTTCACTGGGAGTGTCGTTATGATAGAATAATTAAACATGTACTACGAAGATATTTCAATGTTCTTTAAACGCTTTTGAAGAATCGGCTAAGCTTACAGATGGCTTAACGTCTATTACAGAGCTGATTGCATGGCAATCGGTTACTTGGGGAAAGAAAAGCACTGACGCTACGCCAATATATATTGAATATAAAACAGAAAGAGAAATAACAACACAGCAAAAAACGTGGCGATAAATTTGGCAAAAGTTAAATGCTTGTGTCATGAGCACAAGGCAGCTATGCAGGTCTACAAAGGGACGTGGCCATCCACCGTGCATAAGATACTTTACTGACATTGGCGGGCGGAGCCAGCCACCGATTTTTCCTCTGCCCAGTGCCACCACAAGCTCAGAGCCGCCCTGAGTATGCTGCAATAAATTATTTCATCAGTGAATCACATGTTTAATAACGTGCTTCTATCATCATAAAAATTATATCACATATACATCTCAGTATTTTAGTTATTCAGAGAGCTGTAATATCGAATGTAATGTATTCTGTGTCCAGTTGGAGGAAGAGGCCGGTTTAGAAGCAAGTAGTGATTCACACATAGGCACATAGAAAATCAAATACAAAACAAAGCCTTTAACGCGTACTTTAATTACGATGTGATTTGAGAAACTGGTTAATTAAACGATTTTAAGATGAAGTTTATGATGTTTCTACTTTAATGACAAAATAAACTACATGATTAAAGTGGAAATGTCGAGATTGAAGTTGAAATTTCGTGCTTTTTCCCCACCTGTGCCTTTTTCTCTGTACCCTAATAAGCTTTCATATGACACTCAGACAGGGCTTACAACTCGGCTTTTCAGGCGACTTTGATATGACTTCTTTTTATTTCCGCACTAGTGATTTTGTGGATGTGAGCTTTCAAGTTTCTTCAACACGCTATGTCACCTCGATCAACTTCCTTTTGTTGATTATACCACAGTTTATTTGAACAAATAGTATGTTTTTCCTTTGCCTCACTTGGTATTCGCTGAAATTCTTATATTTTCCCCGTGCTTTTCCCGTTGTCTTTCACAGAAGGCTGCCCTATAGGGCATTTATATTGATTTGCATATTCAAAGAGGCGTAATTTGGAGGAGTTGGGCGTTACATAAAGGCTGCACGAGTTAGTTTTCACGCTGATCGGGATTTATGTAGCGAAGAACGGAAGTTGGAGTACGCAAGATTCCTGCATCTGATTTTTCTGCAGCGTAAGCACATTTCCTTTGTGCTTACACCATGTTATAGTGAGTTCACGACGGCGTTATACATGAGGCCCCTGGAGACCTCATCCATCAAGCTGCTCCCCATTTGGCCATTCCACGGCTGAAACATTGTTGGCCAGCAATCCAATGAAAGGACCCCTTTTTCCCATGATTCCTGTGATCCTCCATCAGGGATGACTTTACCACAGGCAGGCAAACAACTTGTCAGGTGGGCCGTGGCACCAATTGCCACATTTGAGTACCGAGAACAGAAACAGAATAGGTGAAGGTTAGTAACAAATTATAACAATCATGTTACTTATGTTTTAGTGCTAATGACTAACAACAGAGATGCAGTATGTACAGTTAATCAGCAGCTCTAGTCAGAATATGCTAAACTGAAGTAGTGAGTCTTCAGCCGAGATTTAAAAGCTGGGACAAGGGGCATCTCTTATAGAAGCAGGAAGACCATTCCACAGTTTAGGGCCCTATAACTAAAAGCTCGACCTCCCACTGTTATTTTATTAATCCTTGGAATCATAAGCAGACCGGCATCTTGAGATCTTAATGTGCGCTCAGGTTTGTAAGTGATGATAAGTTCAGACAAGTAAGCCGGACCTTGGCCATTTAATGCTTTATATGCTAAAAGGAGGATTTTGAAATCTGCCCTAAATTTAACCGGGAGCCAGTGTAAGGATTTAAGAACTGGAGTTATGTGTTCATATTTTCTTGTTCTTGTAATAATTCTTGCAGCCGCATTTTGGATTAACTGGAGGCTGTATAAAAAACAGTTTGAACATCTACTGTGGTCAAATAAACGTCACAAAGTACAAAATAAAGATTTGAGGACGTCCCGTATATTGTCATCAGACAATAAGAAAATGAAATGATTCAAAGCCTTGTAAAAAAGTACAATGAACAATGAACTGTTTTCAAAATGGTGGTTATATAGGAAGCAAAACACATGTGACAGGAAACGGTTGGCAATGTGGTGATGTGGCAACAGGATCCAGAAGTGAGATGTTTTGTGGGGGCCGGAAGTGACGTCCATCAATGATGGCGGAAGTGACGCTCATCGTGGCCATTTTGGAAACCCGGAAGTTGCTGTATTATTTTCCTTCTTGTTTTCTGTTGATGAGAGAAAAGAGTTCAGGTAAGTACCACGTGACAACCCCTTATCTTGCGATGTTGTACTCACCTTTAGGCTCTTTGACTGCCTCCTAATCGCCTCATGTGTGACTATATATATATATATATATATATATACAGTAATCCTCTCATCGCGCGGGGTTATGCTCCAGACCCCCACGATAGGTGAAAATCGCTAAGTAGAAACCATATGTTTGTATGGTTATTTTTATATATTTTAAGCCCTTATAAACTCTCCCACCCTGTTAACATTATTAGAGCCTTCTAGACATGAAATAACACCCTTTAGTCAAAAGTTTAAACTGTGCTCCATGACAAGACAGAGATGACAGCTCTTTCTCACAATTATGAATGCAAACATATCTTATCTTCAAACGAGCAACTCAGAGAGCAGAGAATGTCCGAGAGATAGAGAGAGCGTGACAGAAAACCAACAATCAAAAACCAATACATGCTGTTGGGCTTTTAAGTATGAGCACCCGATAAAGCAGCCGCAAAGAAGGGAGCAATGTGAAGGTAGTCTTTCAGCATTTTTAGAGTAGCCTCCGTATCTTCTAAACAAACAGCCTCTGTGCAAACAGCCCTCTGCTCACACCCTCCGCCAGGAGCAGAGAACGTCAGAGAGAGAGCGAGATTAAAGCAAACAATCAAAAAATCAATACGTGCTTTTTGGGCCACCGCGATAAAGCGCGCATTTCTTAGAGTAAGCCCATATCTTCTAGGCAAACAGCCCCTCTGCTCACACCCTCCGGCAGGCGAGAGAATGTTAGAGAAAGACCGAGAAAAGCAAACAATCCGCTCGGGAAGCACATCGATATCATGAGTTTTAGTTAATATGTAATACATGCTCTGATTGGGTAGCTTCTAAGCCATCCGCCAACAGCGTCCCTTGTATGAAATCAACTGGGCAAACAAACTGAGGAAGCATGTACTTTAAATTAAAAGACCCATTGTCCGCAAAATCCGCGAACCAGCGAAAAATCTGTGATATATATTTAGATATGCTTACATTTAAAATGCTGATGGAGTGAAGCCGCGAAAGTCGAAGCGCGATATAGCGAGGGATTACTGTATATATCACAAACTTGATGGGGGACAGTTTACAGGCTCGAATAGTGTTATCTGTCAGCCAGACCGGGGGTTGTTGTGCTTCTTGTTTCTCTGCAGTTCAGCTAAAGACCTCCATTCCAATTACATCACCACCGGTCCACCCACTGTCGACATCACTTCTTGGCAAACCCTCATGACGCATTTCCGTACCCAGAATCCATTTTCCTATCACATCAATTCCTGTTCCAGTTGCCCTTACTCCACCTCTTCCTCTTATCCACCATATTTATAGCCCAGACTCAAAATGCCTCTATAAAGACATGTTTCTTTTCCTTTGCTGATTTTTTTCAGTATACAGGGCGGCCATCCCTAAACCTTTTCTGTCTGCTACTTATTTTTTACCACTACATATATATATAAATAAATGTAGATTACATTAGTGTTAATATCTACATCATCTTATTTTACTATTACTTATCTTGTTTAAAGCATTTTCATTTTATTGGTAAGGTTTTGCTCATACAATTCTAGAGCAATGGCTTGGTCTGCATTTGTGAAGTTCAACTAAAGAGTGCTGGGTAAATTGTTTTAATTTGTACGTGTACTTTTAGAGAAATCATTAGTAGATTTCAATTTTTTCTTTTGGTCGCTAAAGGTAAAATCAATACCATTTCATTGTGATCATCTTTTTTTAATTTCAAGTACATTACAATACAAGTAGATTAGAACCTGTATGTAATCATTGTCTATGGTGGGTTGGCGCCTGCCGGGTTTGTTCCTGCCTTGCTCCCTGTGCTGGCTGGGATTGGCTCCAGCAGACCTTCGTGACCCTGTGTTTGGATATAGCGGGTTGGATAATGACTGACTGACTGATTGTAATCATTGTATTATTATTATTAGAACAGTTTAATCAGGGAGTAAGGATATAAATAAAAAGATTATGAACCAACCAACATTAATACCCTACCACTCATATACTCATCTAATGCTGGAGTACAAGGGGAAAGGAAACAAATTAGGTTAAAAGTTAAAGGGTATCTATCTTTGCTTCCAAAAAAGCTTTTCACTGAAAGCCACCTTACCAGACATCTAATGGGAAGCACTATTAATCCTTGCTAAATGAATTAATTTATAAAAATGCCTGCCTGATGATCCTATTATCTGGGAACTTCCTTCGAGAAGCAGTACATTTGCAGCAACTTTATCTAATAAAAATATTTAACAAGTTAAAGATGTGAGGAGTCCAAGGAAGATTGTGATTAATTATTTTAGAAAGAGTCTGGTAAGTAAGTTGCCGAAAGCAAAACTAGAACATTTTCAAAAAAGTTCCTATTTGTACTTGGGCACAAAAGTTGCAAATAGGACTAGGAGAGTTTCATATGAAAACTATTCTGGTGAGTAATATATAACCTCTGTAACTATTGAAGCTGTGCATATGGAAAGACAGGATTGTTCAACATAGTTTAATGTCTAAAAATATAGTGTTTAAGCAGTAATCGTGATTTTTGATTTCAAGATCATGAGACTGTATCTGAGGAATAAATAAATCTTTACAAATTGAGTCGTGAAGCATAGAAAATAGAAGGAAGCTAACTCTGTATCTTGGGGAAATAAAATAGAAAAACAAGAAATGAGAAGAACAGATAGCAGAAAACTAATTTGCATACCCCGCAATTTTAGAACAGATTGTGATAGCAGAAAAAAGAAAAGAAGGTAGCATGGATATTATTTAAATGTGGTTTCTCCTGGAACATGTACTGTATCATAGAGTTGATAAAATTACATTGTGGAACCACTTTAATTTTCATGACGACTGTTTGGGCTGCAGTTGAGAAGTAAACGAAGTCCAATGATCTAACAATTGTGTGGTGTTTGTATTTTTGTTATTCAGCTGGTGTTCACAGGTCTGGTAGACCCAAAACATTACTGGCTTTTTAAAATAGTAAAACATAACATTTTATGTTAGATTTCTTAATAGATATTGACTTTATCTCACTTGAAAACAATAAAGATTGCAAATATGTTTAATATTTACTATACACCTCAAGTAGATCACATTTATCAATAAAAGTGTTGTTTGATTCTTGTGATGAAATGTGATTTTGTGTAGAAATTAATACTAATCAAGACATAAGTTGAATATATAATGTGATTCCTGAAAAATTTAAATTAAACTAGGTCTCCAGAGCTACTGATTTTAATGGTTTGAAATGAACAAAGTTAAAGGACAAAATTGGGTGTTATACTGAAATAATATAATGAGCCTAGTTGAATACAAATTCATAGCATTTACACACCACAGTTGTCACCCCAAAATTTCTTTTCTGTCTGGAAGACCTGTCATTTTCACACCTGGCCGCAGGTGGTGTAGTGGGCAGGACAAGGCCGGAGCAATAGCAGAGCCAACATAGCAGAACTAGTCCAGCAGCTGGCCGATCAGGTGACACAGCACTAAATCCAGTATGGGCACCAGTTAGGCCGAGGACAAGGGCTGGCACAGCTGCTGGTCCAAATGAGGCCCAAACCTACATCCTGATCTTTAAGTGCATGGCCACCTGGCAGCACTGCCTGCATTGGGAGGCGACATCCAGCACCCTTCCTAACATGGGAAGCGCAGAAGGCCTATTATGATTTGGAGAAGCAGGCTCGTTTAGACTGCCCTACCCTCAAAAGAGAAATTCTGGCCCAGCACAGGCTCACAGCAACATTTCAAGCATAGATCTGCAGGGACTGGAGGTTCAACCCCAGATGCCCCGCGAGGGCACAAGCATTTTATCAGTAGGGCCACATGGCTCGCTGGCTCCAGCTGGGAGAAAACACCATGGAGCAGATCGTGGAAATTGTGGTGGCCAACTTTCTGGTCCACTCTCTCCCCAATATCTGGTCCACCCAGTGTGAAGACAACCTTGGGTGGACATGGAGGTGCTGGTGGAATTTATCAAGAAAAACTGGACCGCCAGTGAGACCAAATGCCCTGATGAGAAGCACCACTCCCGCCCCTGTCTGGACCTGAGACAACAACTCAAGATGCAGAGATGCCCCCATGAAGGAGGCAGCACTTGCCCCTACCTCTCAGGTGTTATCGCTGTGGTAAACCTGAGTGTACAGTGGCCACCTGTGAATGGCCACCATGGCCACTCATGGAATGGGGTTGGGCACAGAAAGACAGGTACTGTTTTGCAGTTAGCATAACCAGACTGGACTATTATACCATTCAAACCCTCTATGATTCTGACAGCAACACTTACATTGTTGTGAGCTGTTACTTCCTGTCAGAACAGTATGATGGTAAATGGGCCTGTGTGACCTGTATTCACAGAGAAACCCAAAACTACCCCACCATGGTCTACCACCCCACCCTACGCCATGATACTGGGAGAGACTGGCCCTATAAAAAACCTAACTGGGAGTTGTTGTGTCCATCCATCCTCTACTCACGGGGGGGACAAGTTTTTCCTGGTGTACTATGCCTCATCTACCACCTGCAGACAGCCTAGTTGAGTGCTTCAATCAGACCCTCAAAAAGGTGGTGAGGAAGGTGATAGGAACACTGAACAATAAACTTAAGGGACACTCACACTTCAGCAAAAGAAGAGTTGTGGGCTCTAATTGCCTCTGTCAAAGAGGTTATGGATATAAAACCGGGCTGAACAGCTGATTGCCCAT
>NC_053168.1:88989417-89134417 GCF_016835505.1 Polypterus senegalus
CTACAGTTTATTGGATAAACAATTTGGTAACTTCTCAGGATAGACAGATAGATAAACAGACAGCACTTAATTTGTCCCTGGGGAGAATTTGGTTTATTCCAAAAGCAAACTATATAAACAAACAAATAAATAAATAAATATTATTGTATTATAACTAACAACATCTCCCATCTCAAATGCATAAAAGAATTACTAAAGTGAAAGAAATCTAAAAAGAAAGATCCATTTTTGACTTTGCTAAAGATAAAAAGAGCAATCCCAGTCCCAGTGAGGCATTATACAGACTGTGGTGGACGGCCAAGGCCCTTACCTTGCCGGGAAGCCTTAACAACAGAACAGATGGCACCCCGGGTTGCAGCAGTGCCTCGGATTCTCACAGGGCTTCGTGGGAGTTGGAGTTCAGTACAGCCCTAATGGGCCACTTGAAGTACTTCCGGGTGCAGGATTAAAGGAGCCTGCTGCCACTGCTCCAGGAGCCATAGTTGAGAAGGGAAGGATGACGCTTGCCAGAAGAAGTGGAGGCAGAAAGAAAGAGAGAGAGACAAGAAGACTGAAGACACAGTGCTGTTTCATTGTGCTTGGTGCTTGGTGCTTGTTGTAACTGTGCTGTGCAGTTGGGAAATAACAGAAGCGTTTCCCACAGCCAAATAAAAAATGTGTGTTGTGTTGAACTTGTGTCCACATCTATCTGTGTTGGGTTTGGGAAGCACGTGTGCCCCCTGGAGGCCATAATATGTATTGCCTTTGGTACAAAGGAGCCCACATAGCATTTTTTGACACACTTCTAAAAAATTCGTTGGCAGAAAGCACTCAGTGTTAGTGTGTCAGAGAGAGGATGTTCAGCATTGTTTATAATGGCACACAGTTTTGTTTTAATTCTCTACTTTACTGCTACCTCAAGGGGGTCCGGAGTGCATCTTGTAACTGAGTTTGACCTTTTAACACTAGAATTACCAGAGCTAACAAAAAAACTCATAAATCCAGCCCACCTTAAGTCCATTCGCACCTCTCCATCAGCGTCTTTTGTCTTCTAAATGTGTCAATAAGCCCAAGCAGCAAGCAACCTGAGGGGAGCAGGATGGGGGGAGCAGCGGTCTTGGAACAGAAGCTTGTCTATGTTGCATCCTCTTTTTTTTTGTTCTTTATTTCGCCTAATACAATTTCTTGTATTAGGAATTTGTTAGTTTTCGCATACTACTTCAGGTCAGACCGCAGGGTCAGCCATTGTACAGTGCCCCAGGAGCAATTGAAGGTTAAGGGCCTTGCTCAAGGGCCCAGCAGAGTAGGATCTCTTTTGGCAGTGACGGGGATTCGAACTGGCAACCAGCACAGATCCTTAGCCTCGGAGCCACCACTCTGCTTTATCCAACACCTTTTTATGTAAAGAAGCGACAGTGAAGTTCCTCTGCATGGTGAGCAAAGAACACTAACTTTTACAAGTACTATACATTTACACAAGCTGTTACACAGACACAAATCAAATGTATGTTTTTATTGTATAATATTAACAATAAGAGCAGCTCACTACTCAAAACGATAAATTTGCCTGGGAGCTGGTTTCAAACTCTCGATTATAAATCAGCAGTTCTAACCACAGCACCACAGAAGCTGTCGTATTGTACTTGCACCTTTTGTGAAAGTGTTTATTTGATATTTGGCCATCAGCCTTTACACATTATACAGTTCATGTCTACATTTTGTCATTTATTACTAAAACATGAAAAATGTTTTGGTTTTAACGATGCATTTACATAGATTGTTGTAGACACAAAACACACATCAAATTACTTTCTCTTACAATTCTGGGTAATTCACTCCCAGATAATCAATCAAGGCAGGAACTTGGAGAACTTCTTGCCCGTTCTGAGGAAGTGGGGGTATGGTGGTATAATAGGCTGCTCGCTGCTTGGGCTTATCGACACATTTAGAAGACAAAAGACGCTGACGGAGAGATGCAAAGGGATTTAAGGATTTATGAGTTTTTTCGTTGGCTCTGGTAATTCTAGTGTTAATTAGCGTGTTGATTTAGTGGACCTTACTTGAAGTTATGTTATGGACCAACACATCACAGCATAAAAAAATCATACTTGCTATCACAGACTTGTAGAATACATTAAGGATGACACTTCTTACATTAAAGGAACACAGTCTTTTAAGAAAGAATAGCCTGCTCTGATCTCCCTTTCATAGTTCCTCTGTGTTATTAGACCAGTCGATTCTGCCATTGATTTGAACAGACTGCAGTCTGCCCAACAGAAAGTCCATTATCCAGGACTGATGGAGCAGGCAGCCACTAGACTAGTTTGCTTTGAGAAGCAATTCTACCACTTGTGAAGGACAGCCGGGTCCCATGCCCGGCAGGGACGCTCCTGCTGCTTATGTTCCGGGGGAGCCACCATGGGCAGTCCAGTACCTCCCCCGGGACACTTGGTGGCAGCCTCCCTGGTCGACGGTGATTCCCCAACCACCCGCAGGGCTCCATGGGAGATGGAGTCCTCCACAGCTTGGTTTGGGCCCGGGGTGGCCGCTAGGGGGGGCTGTCTGCTTCCCACAGCCCGGCTGGATGAGTCTTCAGCCCCACCCGGAAGTGCAATTAGGACCAGGTGGTTAATCACCTGGAACGCTTCCGGGTGGCTATAAAAGGGCCCAGCCACCACCACTCAGGGAGCCTGAGTTGGGAGGAAGGAGATGACGCTTGAGGAGGAGTGGTGGTAAAGGAAGGAAGAGAACTGTTTTGTGCTTGTGTTTTGGGGACTGTGTTTGAGCTGTGTGGCATGGGGAAGACGTGTCCCACAACCGAAGAAAAAATAAAGTCTTTGTGTTTTTTATACGTGCCTCTGTGTCCATCTGTGTCGGGTCAGGCGCCTATATAGCGCCTTTGTTACACACTGTATTTTGAAATTTTTATTATTTCATTATTCTTTCAGCTTTTCTATTCATTTCACCATTTTTTTCATTTGGGGTAAAGAAATGTATGCCATTTTAAAGAATATTCTGTAGCATATGCAAAATGCTCAGATTCTCACTATTTGAAAAGGGTGATTTGTTTATTTAATTTAGAGATGCCAGGAACACTCCCAGCCTTGATCTGGCTAGCACACTCACAAAAAGAGACACACAAAGGCACAAATGAATGAATAACAAAAGTATACAGTATATTAAACAAATGAAGGAATGAAACAATTATTAGACAAACAACACTCATTTAAAAGCTAAACTAAATTTCCTTAACGACGATAATCATTTAACAACCACTGGACAAAGAACACATAATAAAGCACTGAGCACAACATGGTTAATGATAAACTCTCACAATACAGTCCACAAACAGTCTGGTTCCACAGGTGCGATGATGGTGAAAATAAAGTGAGATTCCAAGTGAACTGTTTCTTGAATGTTTTAAGTTTTGTCCTGCCATGTTCCAGTTGTTGCATGAAGATCTGTAGAAGTTGGGAGTACTCCCCGGACGAAGACGGTTACCAACCCAGATGAGATCACATAAACAAGAAGGCACAGAATAAGCACATAAATCCAGAAAGAAACTCTAATATAGTGGGTAATCTGTAAAGAGGAGATGGGGTAGAGCATGGAAGCACAAACTATATATAATTGACCTTTTTGCTGGCTTCTTCTGCCACACCTCTAACGTCTACGCTATACCTTATTTCCATCAGCAACCCCAGTGGCAACACCCAAAACTGACCAATGGCGAATGCCATGGCAGATGGGGTTTGTAGTTAATTTAAGTAATGCTGCTACAGTTCTACTGATCAGAATTTTTCACGTTATTATCAGGTCACAGTTTTTGTCAGTCATGCAACCATATTGGGCATTCATACATAGTTACTTTCAATGATAGATGGGATAAAATGACAGTCTGAAGTTTTTGGGTAAAGTGACTTATTGGTTTGGCTGTCTGCTTTTTCGAAATTGGTTGAACATCAATAAATCAGTAAAAGTAATCTAGTGCAAAATCAAAGTAATTGTCCCAGTAAAATCTCAGATCTCCTTAAAGTTTGCTGTAGTAAACTTTTGAGAAAAAAACATTGCTGATGCTCCTTAGATATTAGAGTCATTTTTTTTAATTCTCTCCATATTAAATTCTAAGATGAGTTGTGATTCTGCCTTTCATAACTTAATTCGTTAAATGCACAACACATCTGCTGTTTAATTTTCTCAGAAGTGCTATTATTTAGGTCCTACCTAGTGATTGCACAATTGTAAAGCAGCAAAAGCAGACTCATACTCAATCATGTAATATTGCTAATGAGGAATCCTTAAAATGTAAAGAATTGCCTACAGACGTATTTATTTTAATGGATAGTGTAGTTAAACCAAGGAGTTAAAGTTATTGCAAAAAGGACCAAATACAGTTGGATTTGCACAAAAAAGGTTTTCCATATTTGCTTCCAGATGAAAAAATGGTGAAGCCCATGGGAAAATATTTCTTATAAGGGCACGGGGACAGTGATGAGCGATAAATAGAGGGGTGCTGGCACCAAAAAGGTGAAAGAGCTCAGGCAAGTAATATTGAGAAATGTGATAAGAAAAGACAGCAGCAAAGCATAACTAAGGAAAGGAGTTAGAGGGAAGCAGGGCCACGGCAAACTTATTTTATTACTTTGTCCTTTTGAACCTGACAAAGAGGCTTCAGCTGGGCTCAAGTTATATTACAGCATCATAAATAAAACACCATGATGTACTTTTTTGAGCTAGAAAAACCGTTGTGAGGTTCACTTAGTGAAGCTGTCACAGTATTTTACAAATACAATACTTGTACAATATGATACATCAGAACTGTGTCTGTGATGTGGATATGAGCAACACTGCAGCACCACAAGGAATTGTCCTGTCACCATTTCTCTTCACCCTGTACACCCTAGACTATAAATATAACACTAGGTCATCTCACTTGCACAAATTCTCAGATGATTCTGCACTTATGAGGTGTACTGACAAGGGGGATGAAGAAGAGTATAGGAGTCAGGTGAGGATCTTTGCTTGTGGTGCAAAGAGAATTGTCTGTCTCTTGCTGCACCAAACAGCTTCTATGTCCGATCACTATTCAATGAGTGGATGTGGAGGTGGTCAAAGTACTTGGGGGGTGGGGGGTTGCATCACAGACAAGTTGGTCTGGTCTCATAATACAGGTGGAACTATAGAAGAAAGGGCTGAGCAGATTCTTTTTTTCTTTGGAGGCTGTGCTCCTTTACTGTGGGTAGTGACATTCTTCACATCTTCTAAAACCCTGTGATTACCAATGTGATTTTCTACACTGTGGTGTGCTGGTCTGGTTATATCTCTTCAAGTGAGTCCCACTGAATCAACAAGCTAATTAAAAGGGTAGGCTCAATTATGGGACACACTCTGGACCCCTTGGAGGTAGTAGCAAAGGACAAAATTAAAACAAAACTAAGTGCCAGTATAAACAATGCTAAACATCCTCTTTCTGACACACTGAGGACTTGCAGCCAATGAATCATTCAGTTGAAGTGTGTCAAGAAACACTACTGGGGCTCCTTCATACCAACAGAAATACGCCTGCATAGGGCCTCACTGGGACTGCTCTCTTACCTTTAGCCAAGTTTTTTTTGTAATTCTTGTGCATATCTGAGAGGTTGTTGGTGTTGTTGTTATATTTCTATAAAAAGATGTATCCCCAGTGGGGCAAATATAGTACTCTGTATCTATTTGCCTATCTTGTAACATAGTTAATTACTTATAACATAATTAATTAAACATACTGTAAATAGTACAATTAAAATTCAATTACGGCATCCCCTCTATGGTAATTTCTAACAAAGTTTGCATTCAGTAATTCCTTTGTTATACTTCTCTTGTGCTACTCCTGTAGTGGTCCTGAGGTTATAAGAACAAGAAACTAGAGAATTATTGAGATCAAGAATTATTGGATTATTCAAAAAGATGATCAATAAGGTAACTAAAAAAAGATATATATAATGAACTCTGTTCCATGTGCAGAAAATAAAGACTATATTTGATTATTAATGACTATTTTTCAAACAGCAAACTAAAAATAGTTAAGATGTGTACAAAATTATATTAAGTCACTAGATGAATCATGTTTAATGATGAATTTCAAGAACAGTACATCTACAATTCTGTTATGCAAACTTATTTGAAAAAACAAAGTTAGTGCAATAAGTACTGGTTTAGGAATAAAACAAAATAAGTGTAACAATAAAAATTGAAGGTTTTGTAAGTTACTGCCATCCACAGTTTAAGTATTGAACTTTATACTCTTTTGCCCCCTGAAAGGCATTAAAATTAAGAATTGACCCATAGAAACTTAAGAAATACTCAGAACAAGTGAGAGAAATGTTTTAAGATAAAGTTAAGTTTGTTCTACCTTCAAAACTAATAAAGGCAGAACTGAGAAAAACTGTTCAGAACCAGACAAAAATTGTAATCTAGAAAAGTTCAAAAGCCACTAATTGACTAAGCCCAAAGTAACTAAACAAAAGCATTAACCAGATGTCAAAGGCGATAAAACAGGAAAAAAGGCCTAATGCCTAATAATCAAAATGCCATCTTTTACAAACAAAATCATTTGTTGAGTGAAGCCACAAACTTGGACAAAGCACACAGCATGGTACTGTACCATGTTATTGTTCTGTCACAGATGGAATTGCCAGAACACAAACATTAGTGAATGTTAAAGACCAGGGACTTCATGCATAACGCCGTGCATAGAATTTACACTAAAACATAGTATGTGGACAAAAGTTGAAATGCACTGTGATGTTGGGAGGGTCATTAAAATACACAGAGGGGATTGGTTGTTGATTTGCTCCTGTGACAACTGGAGGATGCGCACTGTAAGAAAACGTGAGTGAGTAAAGAGTTTTGGAGTTTGGAGAAGCAACTGGTCTCATGTGTTTTTCCATAGCAGACACAACAATTTGGCGAACAAGGATGGCATACTTTTCACTACCACCCCCCAAACCTTTTCTTGCCCTGCCTGGTGACCCCCCTGTTCCATGGAGGGCTTGAAAACAAAGTTTTGAAACATATTTGGAGGCGTTGTACCTCGGGGAGATCTCCAACACTCGCAAACACACTCTGCTGCTCCACTGCTTGGGGTAGAAGGTCAACGCGTCTTCACTACACTTAGTTCAAACACCACCTACACGGAAGTGGTTGCCGCTTTAAATGCTCAATTTTCTGACTCGCGCAGCATCCTTGTGCACCGACTCATCTTTCGCCAACATGCACAGTTACCTGGTCTGTCTTGCAGTATGTCACAAACCTTCATGGTTTAGCTGGGCAGTGCAGATTCGGCAATTTACAAGACAAGATGATCCAAGATCTATTGATCGAAAAGACTAATAACCCTCAGATTCGGGACAGACTACTGCTGGAGGTGGACGACCAGTCTCAGTCCAGTACATGCAGCTGGCAGGATATAATACAGAGTCTAGTTGTGGTAGCTGTGGTTCAAATACACATACAACAAGAGCGCCTGCTTGTCCAGCACAAAGTCAGAGGTGTAGAAAATGCCAGAAAATGAATCACTTCTCCTGATGCTTCCGTTCTGCAGCTGACTCACAGCAAACAGTTCAGTATGCTCAAACTTCATTCAGCCAGCCATCTACAATAATACACACAGTCAACTGCAAACAGAATAATTTCAAAGTATGTCATGTTTATTTGGAAGACACCTGCCTGCCTTTGCTAATTGACACTGGTGTTAAAGTTTCTTTATTGAACTGGGATACATATCAGACTTTTTTCTCACATCTTTCTCTTCAGCCACCAACCATGCCACTCTGAGGATATGGGAACACTGGTATTGTAATTCGTGGAATTCTACATTTGACTGTATACCACGGCACTAAGTCCCTTGCCTCTTTCCATTTCACATCTCTGCTTCAGGTTCTAACCTTATGGGCTTGGATCAGTTTTTGGGCCTTGATTTTTCACTTGTTGACAGCAGAGGCATTGACATTCTGTTGGTCTCTCCATCCTGGACACAAAAATGGCCTGCTGTTTTTAATGGCCTTGGCTGTCTGTTCTCCTTTACACACCAGCCACTGATTAATCCCTCCGTTCCTCCTGTTATACAGCCACTGTGCAGAGTGCCTTTAGCACTTCGTGAGGTTGTGCTTTCAAAACTGAAGCAGATGTTGGAGGCTGGCATAATAGAACCTGTGGATGCATCTCCATTGGTCTCAAATCTAGTCATTGCAAAAAAGAAATCTAGTGGCCTTCGTGTCTGTGTGGATCTTCGAGCTGTGAACAAAGCTCTGGTGCCAGGTAAATATCCGTTGCCGACTACAGAGGAACTTACTACAATTTTTAATGGTTCTACAGTGTTTTCCAAGCTTGATTTATGTCAAGGCTACCTACAGGTATCTCTGTATACGGACAGCAGGAATTTAACTTTTTGTGACCCACATGGGCATTTTCCGTTATACAAGGATGCCTTTTGGACTCTCTTCAGCACCTAGCTGTTTTCAAAAAATCATGCACATCATCTTGCAAAACATCCCTGGTGTTGTAGTGTACCTGGATGACATAGTAGTGCATGGCTCAGATAATGCAACTCATGATAGACACCTCAATTTAGTGTTTGCTACTCTGGCGTGGAATGGACTCACTGTAAATGCAGAAAAGTGCCTTTTTGCTGCCTCACAGGTAGACTTTGTTGGTTTTCGCCGATCAGCACATGGAATCTCACCATTACAGTCAAACGTAGATGCTTTACACAATATGCCTGAACCATCCACTGCATCCGAGTTAGCTTCATTCCTGGGAGTGACGGCATACTACCTCCGTTTTTTGCCCAACTACTCTTCAATAACTGCACCACTACAACGAATGCTGGGACTGGTCCCCTTCCTGCCACCAAAAAGTTCATTCACTTAAGCAACAACTCACATCACCCCCAGTGCTGGCACACTTCGATATGAACAACCCCACCTTTGCGACTTGCGATGCCTCTTCTTCTGCTATTGGTGCCGTGCTCTCACAAGTACAAGATGGACATGAATGTCCTGCTGCTTTTGCGTCTTGTGCTCTGACACCCACAGAGCAAAGGTTTTCAGTAGGTGAGCGGGAAGCCTTAGCATGTGTCTGGGCCTGTGAGCGTTGGCATGTTTATTTGTATGGCAGGCATTTTACACTTCGTACTGACCATCAGGCTGTCACAACTTTGCTGACCACCAGTGGCACAGGCCTCCATCTTTTGCAGATTTTTCGATGGGCAGATTGTCTGCGCCATTATAACTTCACTTTGCAGTTTACCCCAGGAAGGGAAAATGCAGTCGCTGACATGCTGTCATGCACAATGACTGTGCAAACAGTTGTACAACTACATCAAGACATGGAGGCAGATCTGGTACAGCTGCTGCATTCCCCTCTTCAAGATATTGTGTCCCTTCAGGAACTGCAAGAAATCTCCAAAAATGATCCCCTTTTCACAACCCTTCATGCCTACATCACTAATGGATAGCCATCCAGAGTGTCCTCTGAACTGGAGCCTTACATTAGAGTGAAAAATGAGTTGTCCATTTGGAATGATCACTGCATTGCAAGAGGAAACATTGCTGTCATTCCAGAGCCACTCCAGGGCCGTGTCTTTTTCAATGGCACATGAGGGTCATCTGGGCATTGTCAAAGTAAAGCAGCGATGTCGTGAATGGGTATGGTGGCCAGGTATGGATCGGGACATTGAAGCTCCTGTCCGTGACTTTGAAGCCTGCCTTTTAAGTGGTAAGACAGGTTTGCCACCCATCCCTCCTCTTCAGCCTTTGGTTTGGCCTTCTTATCCATGGGAACATCTTCAGCTTGACATTTGTGGAGAACTGCATGATGTTCCACATCACCAGAGGTTTCTGATTGTGGTCTATGATTTACATCTGAAGTGGTCTGAAGTTTTTCCTGTGGGCTCCATTACATCAAAAGGTGTAATAGACATTCTATGTAATTTGTTTGCTCGATGGGGACTGCCTCATGTTATAACTACAGGCAATGGCCCACAGTTTACCTCACATGAGTTCCAATCATTCTTATCAGAAAGAGGAATGAAACATATTCATATTGCTTTCTATCACCCACAGGTGAATGGTGGTGTAGAACGTTTCAATCAGACTTTAAATAATGGTATTCGTGCACACCTGACTCAGGGGTTTCCCTTCCACACAGCACTACTAGAAACTCTTCTTCATTATCGAGCAACCCAACATTCTACAACAGGCATTTCCTCAGTGTTCCTGATGCTAGGACAGGAGCTGCAGCTTCCTTTGGACACATTGAGCCCTTGCACCATGACCAAACTTCCCTCGGCTTTACAAGCCTCAGTTAACAGTAAACAAGCCAGAATGAAACAGATTGGATAAAACTCGCCGTGCCCATTCTCAACACATACAATTGCATGACTGGGTACGTGTTAGAAGACCCCAATGACATAATAAGTTGTTGCCCTTTTGGTCGGCACCAATTTGTGTTATGCGCTGTTTAGGCCCTTCAACTTTTTTACTGGAGGATGGTTCCAGATGGCATGCTAGCTGCCTCAGGAAAGTTCTTTCGCCCATGCCACCATCATCACAAACAGTTTTTTCAACTTTTCAGCCATGTCTGGAGGACAGAAATATGATTACTCAAAATTCAAATCTACCCAAGCCTCAGAACCCAAGCCTTCCTGTACCATCCCCCTCTACTGTTTTTGCTCCTACTTCACCTTGAAGGCTCTGTCCAGCTCCGGCTGACCTGCCAACACACTCAGACGAGATTCTTGCTGCATCCGCTCGGATTCCTAGAGCCCGACAACGACCAGCCTATTTGCAAGACTATGTGACTGCCTTTAGTACATAGATAATTTTGTTTTTTTTCTTCTTTTTTTTTTGGGAAGGGGGGAAATGTGATGTTGGGAGGGTCATTAAAATACACAGAGGGGTTGATTTGTTCCTGTGACAATTGGAGGTTGCGCACTGTAAGAAAACATGAGTGAGTAAAGAGTTTTTGGAGTTTTGAGAAGCAACTGTGTTTTTTCTGTAGCAGATACAACATGAGCGTAGGCACAACAAAAATCAGATGTAGAAAACCATGCATAAACCCACTTCCAGGCACTTCTGCTACATAAATCCCAATCTGTGTGAAATGTAACACTGGTGCACATGCCTGCCGCCTCTCCTAGACTTCTCCCAGAATTACACCTCTTTGAATATGAAAATCAATATAAATATTCCCTTAAGTTCAGTGTTCTGTGAAAAGACATTGGCAAAAGCACTGGGGAAAAAAGAAGAATATCAGCGAATGCCAAGTGGAGGCAAGGAAAAACATACTATTAGTTTATTTAAGCAGTGTTATGAACAACAAAAGGAAGTTGATCGAAAGTTCAAGTTCAGAAAGTCGCACAGTGCCCGAAATAAAAAAAACAAGCTGTCAGCTATCAAAGTCAAAGTGAAAAGTTGAGTTGTAACCCAATCTGAATATCATATGGAAGTTTATTAGGGTACAGAGAAAAGGAAAAAATGGGGACACAGTGAAAAAAAAGCTTGAAATCTTGAAATTTTCACTTTAATCAAGTAGTTTATTTTGTCATTAAAGTAGAATGTCATAAACTTAATCTTAAAATCTTTTAATTTACTAGTTTCTCAAATCCCATCATAGCTAAAGTACCACATTAAATGTTTTGTATTCTGTGTGTTCTTCGATGTACTCTATGTGTGTGAATCACTAATTGCTTCTTAAACAGGATTTCTCTTACACCAACAGGACACAGAATACATTGTAGTCATGATATTACAGCTGTCTGAACAATTTAAATACTAAGATATATACTTGATATAATTTTCATGATGATTTAAAGCATGTATTAAACATGGGACTACAGTGGTAGTGATGAGCTGGCTCCCCGTTCAGAGATTGTTCCTGACTCCATCAAGATGCTTTCTGCGCCATGCGCGACCCTCGATGAAATTATTTATTGCAGTAGTCTGTCTTTTTCAATCGTACTAACCCCCAATTCCTGTCCTTCCTTTTCTTTTTCAAAGTAGCCAATTACCACACAATCAGCTTTGTAATAGATGTCAAGCCAACTGTAAGCTTAGAACGCTGATTCTTCAAAACTTTTAGGGAACATTGAAATATCTTCGTAGTACATGTTTAACTATTCCTTCCATCTATCCATCCAGGCTTGTGCCAGTTCCAGCAAGTATACAGTGTGAGGCAGGAACAATCCCTGAACGGGGCGCCAATTCATCGCTACCACTGTCCACCATGTCCACACATTTAATAACAGTATACATTATTTAAATGAAGTTAAACATTTATCTGTATAATGTAATATACTGTATATACTTTACTGTATTTCATCTGAAAAATGATATCAAGAGCTCCAAGAGGATAGTGCCTGGAAATCTAAATCGACTTATAAGCCAGTCATCATCATCTCTTCTATTGAATTGAATTGAATTCCTATATTGTTATTGTATGATGCAATGAGATTCAATTTGTAAAACCTCCATAAACTTATTTTCGTATAAAATGGTAAAATAACAACAACAACAATAATAATATGATAAAAAATGAAAAATATACAATATGAAAGCATAAGTGGCAATATTACAACTGTAAAGCAAGTTTACAGTGAGGTAATTGTACTTATAAGTATAACCAGTTCTACCGGGAGCACTTGATGGACTGATTGAGTGCGTTTATATCTCTTGGGATGAAACTGTTTCTGAACCACGAGGTCTGTACAGGAAAGGCTCTGAAGCGTTTGTCGAATTGGCGAAGTTCAAATAGACTGTGTGCATGGCTGAGAAAGCATGTGCTAGAAGCTGTACCCCAATAATTCTCCCTGCTCTTGACACAATCTGAGGTAGCGCTTTCCAAAATGCTGCTGTATAGCTGTGATTCCACACTCAGATACAATGGGTTAAAATATTCAGTGGTACACTGAGAGTAACAATGCTAAAGCAGCTATGGATTTTTGGAATTGTTTGGCCATTTTGTGCACCATTATATGGTTATGGGATGATTGCAATCAGATGTCTTAAACTAAAAAAACAATATGTGGTTAATATCAGTGTATTTGATAAAGCTGCATCAGGGATGTGAATCTAAAAAATAAAGGGAAGACACCCAGGAACAGTAGCACTGCTTTGACGCTAGGTGCCACCAGTTTGCAAAACTGAGCCAAAAACTTGCATACACAACGGATTAACCTGGTGTGAAAATGCTCGTGGCTTTACGCCAAGTTTAGTTTTTATACATCACAATGTGAGCGTGGAAACGGGCATACACAACATTTTTGCATATACACACTATTTATTCATGAGGCCCCAAGAGATTAATTTTAAACCAAAGGACTAGTCAAAACCAGAGAGCAAACAATGAAAATTTCAAAGCCAAACATGCAAACCAAAATCAAAATCCAAGAGTAAGTCCAGTCAAAATTCATCATTACCAGAAAGAATTACACAGAAGCACTTGCGAAAGGTTTTAGTTTAAATCCACAAAGTCGACTGTTAAATATCGTCAAGCAACCCATAACAATGCAACATTGCATCATAGCAACAGACTTTCAAAGTGATGCTGCACACTGAAAGAAAACTTGCTAGTGCAAAAGATTCAAAACATTATAAAATAAAGTAAAATTTCAATACCAAAATGAAAATAAAAAAGAAAGTATTAAGTAATTACAAAGTCCAAGAGAAAGAGTTACTGTATTAGACCCAGGAAAGCATTTAATATTCTGATGTTCACAGCACTCATATACGTACCATTGTAGTATATAATGTGATGTGATATCAAGAGATGGCAACGCTGCATGTAACTAACTACAATCTATTGCATCTAAGGAAAAACACAAAATGGAGTTGAGACAAGCACAACCCAAAACAAAATGGAGGCACAGAAAATATCAGAAAGGTAACTAAAAAATAGATTAACCATGATAAAACAATGTCCAAAGCGAAAAAATAATCATTAAAACAGTCTAGCATAAGAGTGTGTATGCTGATAATTTGAAAGGCAATGAACCCATATTGACTGACAAAAGTTTGGCCATTGCCCAGGCCAGTACCACAATGATAATGTGGCTGGTATGAAGAGATAAAACTCTCATAGTATTCCCAAAACTATAATGATGCCAAAGTTCTAAACAAAAAAAGTGTTATTTGTAAATAAAGAGGAATAAGAAAAAAATAAAAATACAACCCATAAACAATAAACAAAAACAATAAACAAAACAATAAACACCCGTGTTAGAATTTTTGTGTTATTGCAAAAGTAGAAAGACCATGAAATCTTTAACCACGCTTAACTCAAAAGCATGTTTATTAAATTTATTACAGCTAAAAAACCTCAAGATTCTTACAATTCTGGAAGAGAATAATTTTATATAAAACAGTATGAAATGAGAGTATTACATTTAGTTAAGTTAATACTGGAAGTTCTAAAAAACAAGGTGACTTTTTAAACATCAGAGGAGGACCCTGTAGCAGGGGTTGATGAGTGCATTGGCCATTAACAAGCATGACTGCATTTTTCGCAAACTTTAGGGAGTCATCATTCCACTGCTCCCATTTGAAAGAAGCCAGTGTTTCTCTAAATCGGAGTGGCAGCAGGTGCGTGCACATGCACTATTTTTCACGCTGACCGGGATTTATGGAGTGGAAGAACGTGGAAGTTGGTGTTGGCACAGATTTATGCATCTGGATTTTTTTGTGTGTACGCACATTTCTGCTTTTGTCCTTACGCCATGTTTTAGTGTGAATTCTATGCACGGCGTTATACATGAGGCCCCTGGAGTTGCAGTTTCTTTCACATCACCTTCTTCTTCTTCCTTTTTGTCTTTTCCCAATTTGAGGGGAGTCGGTGTGCTTGTTCAACCTCCTTCAAACAGCTCGGTCTTGCTCCTCTTCTCCAGTTACTTTAGACCTTTACTTACTAACTTTCATCTTATATTCCTGCTACCTTCTTCCAATTGTTTCATTCACACTGCACTGTGGGGTTTCTCTGCATCTAATTTTCTATCTTGGGGTACCACTGATTACCACTGAAACTAGATATTTCAATCTATCCACTCTTTTAATAGCTCTCCCTGCAGGCTAACTTCTGAAACTTGATCATATATTCTATCTTTCATCTCACAAACCATTTTGCTTATTGTTTGTTAATATGCAACAGTCTCAAAGTTCTCGTTAAACCCTTACATTCTCCAATCTCTGTTCTTCAGTCTTAATTTCAACAATATTTAAATGAAGAAGCTGGATACTTTTGGGTTTTAATTGTTATGTGTAAGCCTTTATGAAGTCTTTATTTTTTTTATAAAAATTAATAAGCTTTTATACATTTTATGTAACCACAGGAGTTCTTCCCTGACTGTGAATCAATAATCTATTTCCCAAGTGCTGAGGCTCAGTTACAGCACTTTCCTGTGCTCTCTGTTTACTAATACTGCATTCACACCAGTGGTTTAGAAGCTTTGGATAAACTGCCCTGAGGTTTACATATGGCTTTAACATCCCTGGAGTGTGATATTGTGACAGAAGCTGTCTCTGCTGGAGAATCTGCAACAGCTGGTTACAAATATTATCCTGCCTGCTTTCAATCAGATCCATTTTATTAAAGGGTTTGCCTCTGCTGTGAGCAGTATCTTTCAAATTCAAAAGCTGCCTCCCTTAGCTAGGCATGTCTTTAATCTGTAGTTGATCTAGAACCACTGTATGAATAAATGAAGTAGGTAACTGTTGGAAAGATGTTTGATTAACTTAATGATAGTGACAGACTTTACAGATCTCCTTGTCACAAAGCAGAAAAGCCATTAGTTATATGGACAATTAGCTCTTAAATAGAATTATTCTTCTTAAGGGTCTCAATTTAGGGTGGTTGCTATGAGAAATATACCAATTAATTGTAAACATTTGTTACATAAGAAGGATTGAGAAATGTTCCTCTGATGTATAACATGTCCATGCTCTGAAAGCACTGGTGTCTGATTTGTGGATAATATACTGTTGTGGTGTGAGATTTTAAATATAAGTTGATAAATATTTTGTATGTCTTTATTTGTAACTTAGACAAAGCAATGCAATATTAGTGTTACATTATTGATAAGAACAGCAATGGTTTGATGGTTATGATCCCCTCAATCTTCAGGAATAAGTCTCTTTGTAATTTTATGACAGGGTCAGGGGAAGTCCCTAAAACCAGATTGACAAGTCATTCTCTGCAGGACTCTCTTAATCAACCCCCACATGCAGGCCAAATACTTAGCTGGCAAGCTTCATCTTAGCAATAGTATTGGAGGCAGGTGTGAATCCATTGTGTCATACCAGAATTGTATTGGTCTAAAGTTGCCTGTTTGGTTTAAAATCAGAAGCCATTAAGTACCACAACACCCTATTGACTGTAGGGCTTGAACAGAAAATCTATGAATTTGCTTCCTTTACCCCTCCCTCTCTCTCTAACACCATCATCATGAAGGAGCATCTCACACACCATGGACTGAAAAAGACAACACAATGAAGATCACAGCTTAGCAGCCATATTGAGACAGGCATGTGGCCTGTTCTGAAGAAAGCTGACCACAAATAATGCCTTAATTAGAGACATTTTAAGTAACAAACAAGTCTGTGTGCCACCTGAAACTACACATCAGCATTTATCAGGTTGTATGGTTGCCAATATTCACTTGTACTTTGATTATTGTTATTATTTATGAAAATTATCAATAATACATTATTTAAAGTGTAACTTAACTCGTGCTTGTCTTTTACTACACCTAATTGCCTGAGGTTATAAATGTAGAAGGGAAGGTGAGGAGAAGTTATATGGTACAATACCTTATAAAACGTGGTAAGTCTATGAGATTTGAAGCATTCTGACAAAGGTTACACACTAATAATAAAAAAGGGGAAAGTAGAATAATCTAGAACTCTACCAAGAGAAAACATATAGCAACCCTCTAATACCAATGTACTGTTTGGTCAAGTTTATTGACTTTGAAACAGTAGTCTACATTAACAAGCACAATATTTTAGCATGTTTGTGAAATAAGTACAGGAATGTAACTGGAGAAGAACTATTTCTATGTGTGCATAAAACACTTGAGCAGTTTGATTTGAAGTGGGAGAACTTAAAATGCATTACTAACAATGGTGCAGAGAAATGGCTGGGAAGAAAACGTCAATTGGTATACCAGTTGGTATATACTAGATTATCCATCAGCAAGCCCTCTTTGTAAAGGCTCTCAGTCCTGAAGACTTAATGACAGTTGTCACATCTACTGCAAATATAATTTATTATGACTTGCACTAGAACCAGAAGAAAAGGGCTTTTAAAGGCAGTGATCAGCATGAGCTCAAGCGCGTGCAGAAGGAACTCCGAGTCCAGCTCAGTGCAGCGAAGGAGCAGTACAGGAGAAAGCTGGAGCAGAAGTTGCAGAATAACAGCATGAAGGAAGAGTGGGATGGGATGAAGATCATCACTGGCTGCAGCTGCCACCATTGAGAGAGACATGGAGAGAACAAATCAGATGAACAACTTCTTCAACAGGTTTGACCACCCTAACCCACTCTCACCTCGGAGTACTGCACCCTCCACCCATCCTTTTTCTGATACCAGCATAGGAGAGAGTTTCCCCCAACCCACAATTACAGCAGCCCAGGTAAGCAGAGAGCTGAGGAGACTTTGTGCCAGCAAAGCAGAGGGTCCAGATGGAGTATCGCCACGACTGCTGAAGGCCTGTGCGTTGGTGCTGGGAGTCCTCTACAGTGCATCTTCAACTTGAGCCTGGAACAGTGGAGAGTCCCAAGACTTTGGAAAACGTCTTGCATCACCCCAGTCCCAAAGGTATCAAATCCTAGTGAGCTGAAGGACCTCCATGGAGTGGCTGCTACTGCACCACCTGAGGCCACAGGTCGGTCACGCCCTCGTCCCTCTGCAGTTCGCATACCTGGAGAAGGTGGGAGCGGAGGATGCCATCATCTATATGCTACACCGATCCCTCTCCCACTTGCACAGAGGCAGAGGTGCTGTAAGAATTATGTTTCTGGACTTCTCTATCATCTTCAGCACCATCCAACCTCTGCTCCTTAGGGACAAGCTGACAGAGATGGGAGTAGATTCATACCTGGTGGCATGGATCATGGACTATCTTAAAGAGAGACCTCAGTATGTGCATCTCAGGAACTGAAGGTCTGACATTGTGGTCAGCAACACAGGAGCGCCGCAGGGGACTGTACTTTCTCCGGTCCTGTTCAGCCTATATACATCAGACTTCCAATACAACTCAGAGTCCTGCCACATGCAAAAGTTTGCAGACGACACTGCTATCGTGGGCTGAATCAGGAGTGGGCAGGAGGAGGAGTATAGGAAACTAATCAAGGACTTTGTTAAATAGTGCGACTCAAACCACCTAAAACTGAACACCAGCAAAACCAAGGAGCTGGTGGTGGATTTTAGGAGGCCCAGGCCCCTCATGGACCCCATGATCATCAGAGGTGACTGTGTGCAGAGGGTGCAGACCTATAAATACCTGGGAGTGCAGTTGGATGACAAATTGGACTGGACTGCCAATACTGATGCTCTATGTAAGAAAGGTCAGAGCAGACTATACTTTCTGAGAAGGTTGGCATCCTTTAACATCTGCAGTAAGATGCTGCAGATGTTCTACCAGACGGTTGTGGCGAGTGCCCTCTTCTACGCGGTGGTGTGCTGGGGTGGCAGCATAAAGATGAAAGACGCCTCACGCCTGGACAAACTTGTTAAGAAGGCAGGCTCCATTGTAGGATTAAAGTTGGACAGTTTAACATCTGTGGCAGAGCGACGGGCACTAAGAAAACTACTGTCAATCATGAATAATCCACTGCATCCACTTAACAGTGTCATCTCCAGACAGAGGAGTAGCTTCAGTGACAGACTTTTGTCACTGTCCTGCTCCACTGACACACACCCCACACTATGCGACTCTTCAATTCCACCCGGGGGAGTAAATGCGAACATTAATTTTATTTTAATTTTTTTTCATTTTTATTACTATTTAATTTAATATTGTTTCTTTGTATCAGTATACTGCTGCTGGATTATGTGAATTTCCCCTTGGGATTAATAAAGTATCTATCTATCTATCTATCTATCTATCTATCTATCTATCTATCTATCTATCTATCTATCTATCTATCTATCTATCTATCTATCTATCTATCTATCTATCTATCTATCTATCTATCTATCTATCTAAATTGGACTGGACTGCCAATACTGATGCTCTGTGTAAGAAAGGACAGAGTTGACTATACTTCTTTAGAAGGCTGGCGTCCTTCAACATTTGCAATAAGATGCTGCAGATGTTCTATCAGACGGTTGTGGTGAGCACCCTCTTCTATGTGGTGGTGTGTTGGGGAGGCAGTATAAAAAAGAGGGATGCCTCACGCCTGGACAAACTGGTGAGGAAGGCAGGCTCTATTGTAGGCACGGAGCTGGACAGTTTGACATCTGTGGAGGAGCGATGGGCGCTGAGTAGGCTCCTGTCAATAATGGAGAATCCACTGCATCCACTGAACAGGACAGACAGAGGAGCAGCTTCAGCAACAAACTGTTGTCACTGTCCTGCTCCACCGACAGACTGAGGAGATCGTTCCTCCCCAACACTATGTGACTCTTCAATTCCACCTGGGGGGTAAACATTAATATTATACCAAATTATTGTCTGGCTGTTATACCTTCATTGTTATCACTCTTTAATTTAATATTGCTGTTTATCAGTATGCTGCTGCTGGAGAATGTGGATTTCCCCTTGGGATTAATAAAGTATCTATCTATCTATCTATCTATCTATCTATCTATCTATCTATCTATCTATCTATCTATCTATCTATCTATCTATCTATCTATCTATCTATCTATCTATCACTAAATCAGCAACAATTTCAAAGTTTTTTGGATGAAACACAATGCACAGTTCACTGACGTATTGTATCATAATGTGGCTGAGCTGATGCAGAGTGCTGAGGGAATTCTTTGAACTACATTCTGAAATCAGCACATTTATGACAGAAAAAGCAAAACCTGTCAAAGAGGTGTCTGTTTCTGCATAGCTTTGGAAGTTGGCATTTCTAACCGATCTCACCCAGCACATCAATGAGTTAAATTCCACGATACAGCGAATGGGATAGCTCATATGTAATTTGTATAGTAGTGTCAAAGCATTTGAAATACATCTGCAGTTTTTTAAAGGAAAAGATATCAGACGGAAGACTGGAATATTTTCCAGTCTGTGCATAATTTTAAGAAAGCACAATAGATACTTGCTTCACTCAAGACTTAGCTGTCCAGAAAATTGAATTGCTGCAGGAGCAGTTTGCCCGGAGACTTCAGGATTTTATTGAACTTGCAGATGCCATTAGGATTTGTAAAATCCTTTTGATGTAACTGTCAATTCAATACTGTCCTCCCTTCAACTGAAGCTCATTGATCTGCAAAGTAAAAGCACTTGGAAAAACAAATGCAAAAAAATTGATCTGATTACATTTTACAATGAACTTTCAAGCGACAATTTTACAACTCTAAAACAATGGCATGGTGTTTCATATGTAAGTGTATTAGGGTAAAGAGAAAAGAAAACAAAATAGAGCCAAAAAGGTCGAAATGTCAACTTTAATCTTGAAATTTCTATTTTATCCACATAGTTTATTTTATCATTAAAGTAGAAAGTTGTAAATTTCATCTTAAAATCATTTAATTTACTTGTTTCTCAATTCCCATTGTAAGTAAAGTGGCATGTTAAATGCTTCGTATTCTATGTGTTCTTCTATGCACTATATGTATGTGAATCACTATATGCTTCTTAAACGGGAATGAATCCCTGAATGGGGCACCAGTTCATCGATACTGCTGTGCCACTGTGCCAACACATTTAATTATTAACAGTATACATTGTTTAAATGAAGTTAAAAATGTATCTGTATCATGTAATACTACATTTCATCTTAAAAATGATATCAAGAGATACATCTGTACAATGGCTGACCCTGCACTCTTATACCAAGGGGTATGCGAAAACTAACAAATTCCTAATACAAGAAATTGTATAAGGTGAAATAAAGAACAAAAAAAAAAAGAGATTGTGACAGACGGCTGGGGTGGTACCCAACCGGGACGCCCAGGAGCCACGGGTAGAGGGCTTGGAAGCCTAACCCTGTAGGGGCCCGTGGTCGCCGCCAGGGGGCACCTCAATGCCTTGGGAACCTTGGACCTCAGCACTTCTACCACACCAGGAAGTGCTGGGGGGAAGAGAAGCAGGGACAACCGGAGTGCTTCTGGGAGTACAGCCGGCACTTCTGCCACACTGGGGCGTGTCTTCGGGAGATTGCTGGGAAGCACCTGGAGCACATCCGGGTGTGAATAAAAGGGGCCACCTCCCTTAATTCGAGGCTGGAGTCGGGTGGAAGAAGGACAAAGCAAGAGGAGCAAGAGTGAAGGTGGCCCGAAGAAAGGCAAGAGTGAGAGAGGCCTGGACTTTTGGGACTTTGGGGTCTGTGTGCACTGACTTTTGACTTTGTATATAGTGTAAATAAACGTGTGATAGAGGAAAACAACATGTCTGCCTGTCTGTGCCCGGGTTCCGTTCACAAGATCCAAGAAAATAGTGCTTGGAAATCTAAATTGACTTAGAAGCCAGTCATCATCATATGTAAATACGTGCTGTCTTCTATTTCTATTATAAATTGTTGTTATTTTATGATACAATGAAATTCAAAATGCAAATCCTCCATAAACTTATTTTCTATAAAATGATAAAGGAACAGCAACAATAATAATAATTAAAATAATACAATAAAAAAACAATGAAACATATACAATATGAAAGCATGAGTACAATATACTGTATATGTACATATATTGCAGATAGTGCAAATGAATAATAAAGTGTCTCAGATTATGCAGTATTACAACCGTAATGCACTGTGAGCCCCTCGAACATTCCTGGCCATGACAATAGTCCAAATGTGATGAAGAGCAGTTCTCCATTTCCCAGGAATCAAACATTGCTTTATACAGCTCTGAACATGGCAGCACACCAAGGAATGGATAGACGCCTTTGCACTCAACTCTTTTTCCCTATCTGCATAAATTAAACATTATTGGAATTTTGTTCAACACTTTTAACCTATAAACAATGAAACAGCAACATGATGGTCAAGTAATTGGTCATCTAAGAATGCAGAGTGACATTCTTTCAACATACTAGACTGAAGCAGTTAGACCTCATAATACAAAAAGATATAACACAAAACAAAAAAAACAAACTGAGAATGCATTGAACCTTTACACTCAGCTGAAGAAAGTAGGAGTTTACATACTTGGTGTTGCTAGAGCCTTTCCTTCAGCACCTATTTATTTAATATTTCATGAATTGAGGTCTTGCAGTCCTTTCATATTTCACATTTTCTATTTTGACATGATTAATGCTTGTAATTTTGTAGTAAGCCCACTAAACAGATTCGTAGCTTCTTCAGGAATTACTGTAGAAATAAACAAACAAACAAACAAACACCTCTCACCAATCAGATATTCAGACTCCACCGATCAGAGTGAATTATGTTTCCTTTTAAGCTTATATTGTAGGGGCAGGAGTTAAGTTCCATATATTGTCATATTATTTAGTGTATTTATTGTGTTTTTGTACACTGTAGGACTATTTCTTGCAGTTGTTCATAATGTAATAATGCCATATATTATAATCTGCTCAAAAAAATTAAAGGAACACTTTGAAAACACATCAGATCTCAATGGGGAAAAAAATCATCCTGGATATCTATTCTGATATGGACTGGATAATGTGATAAGAATGTAAGGATGCCACATCATTTGATGAAAATGAAAATTATCAACCAACAGAGGGCAGAATTCATAGACACCCCGAAAATCAAAGTGAAAAAATGATGTGGCAGTCTAATCTATTTTGCCGAAATTTCATTGCAGCAACTCAAAATTGTACTCAGTAGTTTATATGGCCCCCATGTACGTGTATGCAAGCTTGACAACTTTGGGGCATGCTCCTAATGAAACGACGGATGGTGTCTTGGGGGATCTCCTTCCAGATCTGGACCAGGGCATCACTGAGCTCCTGGACAGTCTGAGGTTCAACCTGGCGGCATTGAATGGACCGAAACATAATGTCCCTGAGGTGTTCTTTAGGATTTAGGTCAGGCGAGCATCGGGGCCAGTCAATGGTAACAATTCCTTCATCCTCCAGGAATTGCCTGCATACTCTTTCCACATGAGGCTGGGCATTGTCGTACACCAGGAGGAACCAAGGACCCACTGCATCAGCATAGGGTCTGACAATGGGTCCAAGGATTTCATCCTGATACCTAATGGCAGTCAAGGTGCTGTTGTTTAGCCTATATAGGGCTGTGCGTCCCTCCATGGATATGCCTCCCCAGACCATCACTGGCCTACCACCAAAACGGTCATGTGCTGAGCAATGTTACAAGCAGCATAATGTTCTCCACGGCTTCTTCAGACCCTTTCGCGTCTATCACAAGTATTCAGGGTGAATCTGCTGTGTAAAGCACAAGGTGCCAGTGGTGGACCTGCCAATTCTGGTATTCTATGACAAATGCCCATCGTGCTCCATGGTGCCAGGGAGTGAGCACAGGGCCCACTAGAGGATGTCTGGCCTTCAGGCCATCCTCATGAAGCCTGCTTCTGATTGTTTGGTCAGAGACATTCATACCAGTGGCCTGCTGGAGGTCATTTTGTAGGACTCAGGCAATGCTCATCCTGCTCCTCCTTGCCCAGAGGAGCAGATACCGGTGATGCTGATGGGTTAAGGACCTTCTACAGCCCTGTCCAGCTTTCCTATAGTAACTGCCTATCTCCTGGAATCTCCTCCATGCCCTTGAGAATGTGCTGGGAGACACAGCAAACCTTCTGGCAATGACACGTATTGATGTGCCATCCTGGAGAAGTTGGACTACATGTGCAACCTCTGTAGGATCCAGATATCGCCTCATGCTACTAGTGGTGACACTGGCCATAGCCAAATGCAAAACTAGTGAAAAACATTTATAAAAGATGAGGAGGGAAAAATATCAGTGGCCTCCACCTGTTAAACCATTCCTGTTTTGGGGGTCGTCTCATTGTTGCCCCTCTAGTGCACCTGTTGTTAATTTCATTAACACCAAAGCAGCTGAAACTGATTAACAACCCCCTCTGCTACTTAGCTGACCAGATCAACATTCCAGAAGTTTCATTGACTTGATCCTATACTCGGACTAAAAAGTATTCCTTTAATTTTTTTGAGCAGTATATATTATATTGTCAGTTGGGATTTGCTATTTTAGCAATTGTGGCCGTCATACTGAGGCAAATTACTAACAACTGTGTTGCCTGTAATTAAAGTTAAAGTTCAAGTTCAAAGGTGGAGCTATATGTCAGATCTGGATAAGATTCGTATCACGCATTCACAAAGCTCCAATGTGAATTTAAATTTATTTAAATGAAAAGAAAGCCAATTATACTTTGCTTAAAACACCTCTTTATGGCAAGGGTCATTACTGTTCCCATGACTGCGACTTATCTTTCAGTAGCTCATCACAAAAGGTCTAGGAAACTTCATCACCAGAGGTCTAGAATGGCATCTGCAACATTTAACAGACAGATTCTCCATGATGGAGCTCTTCAACCTCTAATTTGCTTAGTTATGAGAACAAGCTGAATAGCTTGCTGAAGATTTTATCTTGGTAGCAGATACATTTTGAAGAGCAATTTTGAAAAAATACTACTGAAGCATTAAAATCAACCAAAACAATTTTAACTGAGGGTTATAATTTAAACCTTAATTCCTTTTCTTAATTTCCTTGAGATGATGGTTTAAAAAGTTAACAAGTATTGGAGTGATTTTCCCAAACCAAGTGAAAAAAATAATAATAATTCCTGCACTGTGTTAGCACTGCTTCTTCACTGCCCCTGAACCCTGGCTTTGAATCCCACCTGGGCAACGTTTGAGTGGAGTTTGTATGTTCCTACTTTGTCTGTGTGAGTTTTCCTTGAGGTACTGTGGTTCTTCTTCCACGTCTGAGTTAGGTTAATTGGCAGCTCTAAATAGTGTGGATGAATGTGCCCTGTGGTGCCTCAAACACAGCTGGTCCCAACTTACAAAGCTCTGTAATGGAATAGGCACTGGGTCTTTTGAACTTAATTAAGTATGACACACTATTAAATTAACAGGCTCATGTACATGTAAAATTTACATACATGCAGCATATTTATACAAACCTCTTTACATTTATTCATCTATCCATTTGTATTCTTCCTTAATCAAGTTTCAGGCTATTGGTTGCTATCCTAGTGAACTGGGCACAAGGCAGGAAACAACCCTAGATGTTGTGCCAGTCAATCACAGAGCACACTTAGACACTACACTCACACCTGTCGATAATGTGCGTCAGTGGGTCATCCTTCAGGCTATTCTGGGGTATGCACTACCACCCTAGGCTGAAAGGGGGCGCTGGGGCTAACCTTATCCTCTTCTATTCCCTCCACAGTGCTGAGAAGATGCCCAATAAGGGCATTTGATTCTGCCCCTTCTGGTCCCCCATAGTTCCTGGGAAGGAGGTGTCACTTAATAAAAAAGCGCACTGCAGGACAGAACTCCAAGTCACAGTAACTAAAGCAGGCTTTGCAAGCCAAGAGAGAATCCATAAGTGAAAGAAATCCTTTTTAGGTTAGGTTTGGCACCACTGAGCACAGATTTTGTTTACAGGTCGCATTGGATTAAATGGGAACCATGGGGTTGGCACCTCAGCATTTCTACTTGTGGACCTGCAGTCCTTCCATCGACCACAAATCCCCTGAATTAAACTTCAGTTGTAAATCAAAAATAAAAGAACGTCATGTAGACAATTACAAATTCTACTCTACAAAAAAAAAAAATTAAATAAATATTATGCAGTGCCCTGCAGTGGGCTGGCACCCTGCCCAGGATTGGTTCCTGCCTTGTGCCCTGTGTTGGCTGGGATTGGCTCCAGCAGACCCCCGTGACCCTGTAGTTAGGATATAGTGGGCTGGATAATGAATGGATGGATATTATACAAACTTATTGAATTCTGCACTTCAAACAATATGTTATTTTTTATAAACCGCTTAATAAGTTATTCAAGAATACATTTATAATGCACATTTGAATTTAGGTGAAGTTCTTTCCAGTCCAGTTCCTTCTTCCTGCAAAATCTTTCCCATAAGAGATTGATTACAATTTCAAGGCATAGAGACTTAACCTTGTGGTACCCCTCTAAGCTATGCTTGAAATGTAATTAACATGTATGCTTACCCAAAAAATACCATGAAGCAAAATTTGACACACTTACTCTTTATATCTCTAGTTATAATTTTTTAATACACGTGAAAAGTAGCTTTCTGTGAGGTGTGTCAGCCTATAAAGTACTGCTGACACCATGACTGCCACATTGACAATATTTATATTTCAATTTAAAATTAAATCCGTGTCAACCCAAAACAATTCTCATGCAATACAAAATACAAAAACACCATTGTACGTGTTTTGTTTCTGGCTGAGACAAACAATTTCAATCTGAGTTTGTGCACTGCAGTACTCCAGAATTCTGCAAGCCAGTGAGAAGAATGAAACAGCAAAACAGAGCAGCACTTTTCTTTTACAGAATACAAGTTGTGGAAACCAGGCACTCTCCATGTACCCCAACACCAACACAGGCAATTAGAGACATGAGTTTGCCACACAACACACGTTTATTCAGGTGGGAAGTGCTTTTCTTGCTCCCAACAGCAGCACAACACAAATAAACAACACCAAAACCCACTACTTTTCTTCTCTTTTTCTCCACCTCCACTCCTCTCCCAGCAAGCTTTTTCTACCTCCTCCCAACTCTGGCTCCCCGAGTAGTGATGGCTGGCTCCTTTTATAGGACATCCGGGAGGACTCCAGGTGCCCAACACCCTTCTTATGGTAGCACTTCCGGGTGTGGTGGAAGTACTGCTAAAAAGGACTTCGCAAAGGTCCTGGTGCCCCATGGCAGTGGTCATGGGCCCCAGCAGGGTTGAGTTTCTATGCTCCAAACCTGTGTCCTTGCTGCAAACCTGGAGGGCTGTCCTCTATCATTCTAGGGGAGATAGTGTCTAGAATAAGCTACCCACATGGGTCCTTCTATTATCGAGGCATCCTGGCCGGGTAAGGGCCCTAACAGTCCGCCACAAAGTAAAGACATTAATTGCTCGGAATGTGAGCCCAACTACCTTCGCCTGTCAATGGAATTTGCTTCATAAAAACTGAAATGGTGAAAGTTAAAATTCTGTAAAGCACATTCTGCAGTTCCTCTGCTATCATTATAACCTCTACTGTGTTGTAACCTGTAGATGCTTCTACTTGATTTTACAAAACCCTCTGCCATTATTGTTACCACTGTCTTTAAAGTAAACATAAACCATTACTTCAGTAATTTCTAGGTGTAGAGAGAAGTCAGGAGGCTGCACTCTTTTTTGTTTTTTAGTGTTTTTGGAGTACTTAAGAGTAAAAAGTATAAAAAGAAATCTCAAACTGGATTAATTCAATGGTATGTTTATCTGTACTAATAAAAGGCAAAGCCCTCACTGACTGACTGACTGACTGACTGACTGACTGACTGACTCACTCACTCACTCACTCACTCACTCACTCACTCACTCATCACTAATTCTCCAACTTCCCGTGTAGGTGGAAGGCTGAAATTTGGCAGGCTCATTCCTTACAGCTTACTTACAAAAGTTAGGCAGGTTTCATTTTGAAATTCTACGTGTAACGGTCATAACTGGAACCTACTTTTGTCCATATATACAGCTATAGCCTGCAGCTCGGTCGCTGTGTGAGCCACAGTTGTGCCTGCCCATATAAGGCTGTCCGTCAGCAGCTATCCAATAGACACTTTGCCGCAAAATATTCGCAGGTGAAGGACTGTTCTTATGCAAACGAAGATGAAATGGTCAGGCACAAACTCAGCGAAAGTGTGAGAGAATCGTTTAAGTGCCGGGTCTTAGCTAACAGTAAATAAAGCCGTGGACATCGCAAGATCACACAACGTAGCACAAGCACAGCTGAGAACCTTTGATGCATGTACTCCGAGCGGCTCACGTGAACTGACTTTGCAGGACTGGGAAAGGTAAACCCGTGCATGCAATGTGTGATGTAACAACCCTCTGAAGCAGGACAAGCCTTTGTAGACATATCAATAGGAAAGCAAGGTGTAAAGCTTAAGTTTAAATTACGTTCATAGACACGCTGCTGCTAAATATTCGCAGGCAAATCCACAATTTAATACCGGGAATGCCTGTTAAACATCTTAGATTCTCGACTACTGATTTGAGTAGTGATCACTTCGATGAATGAAACATGTTCAAAAAACGCATTACACAATTAAAAAGGCAGCAAAAGAATATGAAGTGAGTGACGCATATAAGCATATTCATAAGTGCAGCTACTTAGCTAACTGCAGCTAATGAGGGCAACCATTAAGAAGGATATCAGAGAGGCTAAAAGACAGTTGGAGAGGAATATAGCAGATAAGGCGAAAGAAGACCCCAAGAGATTCTTTCAGTATTTTAGTAGTAAAAGAACAGTTAAAGAGGAGGTCAAGTTCATCAGGAATAGTAAAGGGGAATTAAAAGATACAGACAATGGTGAGGGTGATGGTGCGAGGAACCTCATCAGAACTGGCCGATGTTAAGAGTGGTGTTCCACAGGGGTCAGTGCTAGGGCCGCTGCTATTTTTAATATATATAAATGATTTAGATAGGAATATAAGTAACAAGCTGGTTAAGTTTGCAGATGATACCAAGATAGGTGGATTAGCAGATAATTTGGAATCCGTTATATCATTACAGAAGGACTTGGATAGCATACAGGCTTGGGCAGATTTGTGGCAGATGAAATTTAATGTCAGTAAATGTAAAGTATTACACATAGGAAGTAAAAATATTAGGTTTGAATACACAATAGGCGGTCGAAAAATCGAGAGTACACCTTATGAGAAGGATTTAGGAGTCATAGTGGACTCCAAGCTATCAACTTCCAAACAGTGTTCAGAAGCCATTAAGAAGGCTAACAGAATGTTAGGTTATATAGCACGATCTGTGGAGTACAAGTCCAAGGAGGTTATGCTCAACCTTTATAATGCACTGGTGAGGCCTCATCTTGAGTACTGTGTGCAGTTTTGGTCTCCAGGCTACAAAAAGGACATAGCAGCACTAGAAAAGGTCCAGAGAAGAGCGACTAGGCTGATTCCAGGTCTACAGGGGTTGAATTATGAGGAAAGATTAAAAGAGCTGGGCCTTTACAGTTTAAGCAAAAGAAGATTAAGAGGTGACATGATTGAAGTGTTTAAAATTATGAAGGGAATTAGTACAGTGGATCGAGACTTGTATTTTAAAATGAGCTCATCAAGAACACGGGGACACAGTTGGAAACTTGTTAAGGGTAAATTTCGCACAAACATTAGGAAGTTTTTCTTTACACAAAGAACGATAGACACTTGGAATAAGTTAACAAGTAGTGTGGTAGACAGTAAGACGTTAGGGACTTTCAAAACTCGACTTGATGTTTTCTTGGAGGAAGCAAGTGGATAGGACTGGCGAGCTTTGTTGGGCTGAATGGCCTGTTCTCGTCTAGATTGTTCTAATTCTAATTCTAATTCAGAAACAAAGCACGGTGTAAACCTTAAGTTTAAATTAAATTCATAGACAGGCTGCCGCTGGCGTTTGACATGCCTACGGCTAATACGATATTCACGAGATACAAGTATAATGAGAAGACGCAGGGTATAAACAAGACTTTTGATTACTTTGTAGCAGAGTTAAAATTGCTGTAACAGAGTTAAAATCGCTGGTGAAGGACTGTGCTTATGCAAACGAATAGGAAAGCAGGGTGTAAAACTTAACTTTAAATTAGGTTCATAGACACGCTGCCGCTGGCGTTTGTCATGCCTAAGACAAATACGATATTCGCGAGATATTGTAGATCTCACTAGATAGCACAAGCATGGCTGAGAAGCTTCGATGCATGTACTTCGAGCGGCTCACGTGAACTGACTTTGTTCTGGCTTTAACTACTGTGAAATAAACAGACATAAACTGGAAGTGTGAGTCTGTGCCTTTTAATAATCTCGAGAGAGAAACATGGTGGCAGCGTTGGTGACGGAACTGCACTGAAAGTCATGCCAGTTTGCTGTTAAAAGTTCAGGACGCGGAGACGCTCACACGAAAGGAAAATGGAGGGTCTGAGACCGCCGCTGACATTAAGCCTCGATGCTAAACACCTGGCAAAGTCATGGAGAACATGGAAGGACGAGTTCAGATTATTCACAGAACTTGCAATGCCGGAGGCAGAAGAAAACATTAAGGTCAGATTTTTCCGTTATCTTATTGGAGAGAGCGGCAGAGAATTGTGTCAGGCGCTGACCGGTTATGTAAGACCTGATGAGTTAACCATGAGCTTGATCATACGTAAATTTGATGAACATTACAACCCGAAAATAAATGAAACTGTAGAGAGGTACAGATTTTTTTCAAGAAATCAGGCAAGGGGATAAAATATAGACAACTACGTCACAGATCTGAGAGTGTTAGCAGGCACATGCAATTTCGGGGAGATTAAAAATTCCCTTATACGTGACCGAATGTTGTGTGGAACCAGTGATGCAAGTTTAGAGAGGTGCATACAAATATGCAGAACCACAGAACTGTCAAAGGAGAACAACAGAACAGTCACACGGGGTTCCCTATTCTATATTTCTCCTGGTGCGTCTCTCTAAACCCTCCGTGCGATAACATTATCATAAGCATCCTATTATTACACCTTCTACCTGCACCCAACCGTTCTTATTATGGAGTCTTCCTTGCTTTACCGCTGGCTGCTTCTTTCCATTCACCTTCCCAGGTCTTTATTTAAACAGTTTTCCTTCTCACTTTTCCGCTCCTTCGCTGTCTTCTCCCTTTTCGATCAAAATACACGCCTCCTTGCCTTTAGCAATTTGGGTAGTGAACACTTCGATGAATGAAACCTGTTATCTTTACAACGGTTGACAAACACGGAATGTAACTTGAACACAACACGTCCTCCAAATACGAACCTGATTGAAAAAAATAATGATAATCAAATCCTTGATGACAGCAACACTCATAACAGTTACAAAGCAATTACATTGACAATTAAGTTGTTATTTTTAAAATGTTTCCTTTTCTTTTTCATAACTTATTTAACACACTACTTCTCCGCTGCGAAGCGCGGGTATTTTGCTAGTTAATAATAATAATACATTTAAGTTACATAGAAACCATACTATTACTTTGTCACCACACTACATATGGCAGTATATAGTATATGCACATTAACTACTATTTTACATGTATTCCATTCTTTTTATCTCCACGTTTTGTCTCTTAATCTGTTCATACTTACAGTGAACTATTTGACAACTTGTTCATTTTTGTGCTGTGAGTGTTTGATAAGCAGGGATGATGAAAGAGCATACAGAGATGAGGTGAAATGGCTGTCCGCATGGTGTGAAGACAACAATCTATCTCTCAATGTCGACAAGACAAAAGAGATAATCGTGGATTTCAGAAAATCACGTCCTGCCCACATCCCGCTCAGCATCAACGGTTTAGATGTGGAGATTGTTAGGAGTACCAAGTTCCTCAGTGTGCATTTAACTGAGGAACTTACGTGGACACATAACACCTCATCACTAATCAAGAAAGCCCAGCAGAGACTACACTTCCTGAGGCGGCAGAAGCAAGCACGTCTTCCCCCTTCCATTCTCACCATATTCTACAGAGGCACCATTGAGAGTGTCCTGACCAGCTGCATCACTGTCTGGTATGGCAACTGCAACATATCCAATCGCAAGCGCCTGCAAAGGATAGTGAAGACAGCAGAGAACATTATTGGGGTGCCTCTCCCTTCAATACAGGACATATTTTACAAATGCATATCTTACACATCAATATTGCTGCTACTTGTTTGTCCTATCTTTGCACAATGTCTTGTCTGTTTGTGTTTTAATTTTAAATTTTTATTCTATTTTTAATTTACTATTTGCACATCATGTTGTTACACTGTGTACCCTGAGCTTCGCAATTTCATCTATCTGTATACTTGTATATGGTTGAGATGACAATAAAGTTCACTTTGACTTTGACTTTGATTCTTCTGATTTGTTGCTTGAGGACTTATCCAAGTTTGTCCAATGTTCATATGGTATAGAAATTGCAAACAAAACAAAAAAAGTGCTTCTTAAATTTATTTTGATCTTTATTTCATTGCAGACAGTATGAACCCAACATATTTCATTCCACCTTAATTTTATTTGTTCATATACATCCATTCCTGCATTTCAGGCCTGCAACACATTCTAAAAAAGTTGGGATGGGGACAAATTAAGGCCAGTAATGAGGTAAAATAATTAAAAGATGATGTGATTTCAAACAGATGATGTCATCAGGTATTTGTAATCATAATTTGTTACAAAAGCAGTAAGCACAGAAGGCTGAGTCTTTGAGGAGCAAAGATGGGCAGAGGATCTCCAGTTTGTCAACAAATGCATGAGAAAATTATTGAAATTTTTAAAACAATGTTCCTCAAAGAAAGATTGGAAGGGATTTGCATATTTCTCCATCTATAGTGCATACTAGCATTAAATCATTCAAGGAATTTGAAGGAATTTCAGTGCACAAAGGGCAAGGGTGCAAGCCTAAGCTGAACACCCATGATCTCCCTCATCAAGAGCCGTCGCTTATCAGTAGCTGATAGAACTTTATCGGGAAGGCCTAATTACTTTGGCAAACCTTTATCAAGCACTACAATACAGAGTTACATTCACAAAGGTCACTTAAAAACGTTTGTTAACCATGTCCAGAAGCAGCATCAGTTTCACTGGCCTCGGAAACTACTGGGATGGACAATCACATGGTGGAAACATATATTGTGGTCAGAAAAATCAGCATTCCAGAAGTTTTTTGGCTCCAGACCAAAGACAAAAAGGACAATCCAGACCGTTATCAGCAACAAGTCCAAAAGCAAGGGTCTGTTAAGATATGGGGTTGTGTCAGTGCCCTTTGCAAATGATGGCAGAATTTACAGTAAAGAACTTTGAGATTTTAGACAATGCAAAACCACATTCTGCAAACATTACAAAGGCATGGCTGCGGAACAACATGATATGAGTGCTGGACTGTCCTGTCTGTCCTCAATAGAGAATGTGTGGAGAATTTTGAAACGGAAAATGCAACAATGATGACCCTGTAGTTTTGCACAATTTAAGACATGTTTGCAGGATGAATGGGACAAAATAACACCTGAAACATTTCATAGCTTGGTATCCTTAGTGCCAAAACGTCTTTTAAGTGTTGTGAGAAGTAATGGTGACCTTACAAAGTGGTTAATGCTTTACCATCACAACTTATTTTGGAATGTGTTGCAGGCCGGATGTATATTAACAAATTAAATGATCATGAACAGATAAAACATGAAATATCTTGAGCTCATACTATCTGGAATGAAATAAAAGTCAAAGTAAAATTTAAGAATCACTGTATTTCATTTTTTATTTGCATTTTCCATACTGTCTGAACTTTTCTGATTTGGGGTTGTAGTATCACCCATCTTAAACCTCTGCTTAGCTGAGCCAAAATAGCTGTATTGACTGGTACTCCTATGGGTTAGTGACTATGCTGTTATGTTGTTCTGTCTCTGCACCATAAACAAAAAAAAATGCAGCCTGATTATTTCATAACATTTGTGCATATATTATGTGTCCTCTCATTTGGAGAGTCATCGTTCCATTTACAGGCCCAACTTACTGAGCTCGCTGGCTACCTGGGAAGTATAATAATGTTTTTTTGCAGTTATGTGAAAAAATACGTCCACCACATAGAAATCGTCAACTTTTTCAACATAATTGAACAGGCAAACAGTAGATCTTCATGCAAACAGCGCATACAGAAAAGATAACATACTTAAATTAAAACACTAGGATAATTAGCCTTTCCAATCATTTATTCAACACAAATATCAATAGAATACTGGAGAATAAAAAATAAAAAGAGGACCCCTTAGCCTCAGAGGCTGCTATTTCCCTCTTTAGCAGAAATGACTACTTGTAGGCATTTTGTAAAACTCTGGCTTTGACTAGGTGAATTATATGACCACTCATACACGCACAAGTCCTTCAGTTGCAAGATGTATGTGGGGTTTCTTGTATGTACTGCCCATTTCAAATCTCAGCACTACATTTCATTGGGATTCAAATCAGGGCTTTGACTAGGCCCATACATAACCCTTAAGCTCCTAGCTAGCACTGCGGCACCGTGTCCTGGCATGTTTAATTATTAACAATATAGATTATTTAAATTAAGTTAAAGTTTTATCTGTATAATATAATAAACATATTTTGCTGCATTTCATCTTAAAATTATATCGTCATCATATGTAAATACACGCTTTATAAAGTGGCTCAGGTTGTGCAATATTATAACTGTAGTGCAAGTTTACAGTGAGGTGATTGTACTAATAAGTATGAACAGTTCTACAAGGAGCACTTGATGGACTGATTGAGTGCGTTTAGAGCTCTTGGGATGAAACTGCTCTGAACTGCGAGGTCCGTACAGGAAAGGCTCTGAAGTGTTTGCCGAATGAGAGCAGTTCAAATAGGCAGCATGGCTGAGGCAGCGTGTGCTAGATGCTGCATACCAATAATTCTCTTTCTCAGCTTCTGTAGATTTTTGATTCCCCACTCAGATACAGTGATATAAATACTCTGAGTGGTGCAGTGAGAGTAATATGGAAAAAGATGATCTGCTGTGACAACCCCTAACGGGAGCAGCTGAAAGAAGAAGAAGAAAAAGGTGCATTGAGTGTAACAAACCTAAAGCAGCTATTGTATTTAGAATAGTATGACCATTCCGTGGACCATTATATTATTACTGGTTAATTACAATCAGATGCATTAAACAAACAATATGCGGTTAGTTTCAGTGTATTTATAAAGCTGCGTCAGGGATGTGGATCTGAAAAAGAAAGGGTAACCACACAGGAACAGTAGCACTGCTTTGACACTGGGTGCCGCAGTCTGCAAAACTGAGCGGAGAACTTGTATACGCCAGGGTATGAGGTACCGTGGAAATGTGCATGGCTTTACTCCAAGTTTAGGTTTTATAAATCGTGATTTGAGCTTGGAAACGCTCATACGCAACATTTTTGTGCGTATGCACCATTTATACATGAGCCCCCTGATCTTTGCCTATATGTTCAATGACAAACTGTACTCTTCCTCTAATGTTCTTTCTGGGCAGCAATGACCTTTTCCTGGCAACCCTCACATGCAGGTCAAATTTCTGCAATCTCTGACTACAGACGCATGCACTTTGAGACCAACGTTTGCAAGAGGTACTTGCAGATCCCAGGATAAAAGTTTAGTTTATCTGAAGACTTATTTTTGTATCAAATAGTCAGCTCTTGGGCAGTCCTGGGAATATTATTACTTCTTTGAAACTTATGCCACTTGTCATTGATTTTTTTTACAGTGGAATGACTGATTTCAAATAATTTGGTGATCTTTTTAAATCCTTGCCAGACTCATAGGTGTCCATAAACCTTCCTTTTGAAGGCTTTAGAGAGAACTTTTGATCTTGGCTTGGTGACACCACATACACATGAATTGCAATGGGAAGGCCAGATCTTAGATGGTTGTGGTTTAAATGAGGCCTGCCTACAGACTCATTCTAATCATTGGCATTTAATGTAATAGAGTAATTGTAGGGTTGTGATTACTTTTTGCATGTGACAAATCTGTATGTTTATTAATTTATATAATGGGAATGTTTTTTTTAATGTTATTGATTATATTGTAATCATTCCATACAAATAGATACATTTTTACCAAAAAATAGAATTGAATACAAATCAACCCCCAAACCTGAGAATGAGAGCATGGCCAACGGACTAAAACTTAAAAATAGTCATAATGAATAAATTGATGAGATTATTAAGTGGATACAGATAAAAGGAGAAGAAAAAGAAATGTGGAGAGAATCTACTTCCTCAGTGCTTTAAGAGCTTATTCTAAAATGTTATTGATTAGATCCTGCCAGGTTTTGAAAAAGTTCGTCACAGATCCTCTAAGTGAGAATTTGATTTTTTCCAATTCCAAATAGTATAAAGCATCAGTTACCTACTGACTTAAAAGAGGAGAGTTAGGATTCTTCCAGTTTAGCAAAATAAGGCTGCGTGCCAAAAGTGTAGCAATTTGTTTGTCCTTCTCCACTTTAAACCCATCTGGAAGAACAACAAACACAGCTGTTAATGGGTTAGGAGGGATTGTGACAACAAGGCTGTCTGAAAGGCACTTAAAAATTTTGGTCCAAAATGATGTTAGTTTGGTGCAGGCCCAAAACATGTGACCCAGTGAGGCTGTGACTTGATTGCAGCGTTCGCAGGTTGGATCTTGACCTGGAAACATTTTGGAGAGTTTTAGGCGAGACAGATGTGCTCAATATATACATATACATGTATGTATATATATATAAAACTGCTCAAAAAAATTAAAGGAACACTTTGAAAACACATCAGATCTCAATGGGAAAAAGAAATCCTCCTGGATATCTATACTGATATAGACTGGGTAATGTGTTAGAAACGAAAGGATGCCACATCGTTTGATGGAAATGAAAATGATCAACCTACAGAACCCTGAATTCAAAGACGCCCCAAAAATCAGAGTGAAAAAATTATGTGGCAAGCTAGTCCATTTTGCCAAAATTTAATTGCAGCAACTCAAAATTGTACGCAGCACTTTGTATGGCCCCTGTGTTCTTGTATACATGCCTGACAACATCGGTGCATGCTTCTAATGAGATGACAGATGGTGTTGTGGGGGATCTCCTCCCAGATCTGGACCAGGGCATCACTGAGCTCCTGGACAATCTGAGGTGCAACCTGGTGACATTGGATGGACCAAAACATAATGTCCCAGAGGTGTTCTATTGGATTTAGGTCAGGAAAGTGTGGTGGCCAGTCAATGGTATCAATTCCTTCATCCTCCAGGAACTGCCTGCATACTCTCACCACATGAGGCCAGGAATTGTCGTGCACCAGGAGCCACTGTACCAGCATAGGGTCTGACAATGGGTCCAAGGATTTCATCCTGATACCTAATGGCAGCCAAGGTGCCTTTGTCAAGCCTGTAGCGGTCTGTGTGACCCTCCATGGATATGCCTCCCCAGACAATCATTAACCCACCACCAAACTGCTCATGCTGAATGATGTTACAGGCAGGATAATGTTCTCCATGGCTTCTCCAGACCCTTTCACTTCTGTCACGTGCTCAGGGTGAACCTGCTGTCATCTGTAAAAAGCACAGGGCACCAGTGGTGCATCTGCCAATTCTGGTATTCTATGGCGAATGCCAATCGAGCTGCATGCTGCTGGGCAGTGAGCTCAGGGCCCATTAGAGGACATGGGGCCCTTGGGTCACCCTCATGAAGTCTTTCTGGTTGTTTGGTCAGAGACATTCACACCAGTGGCCTGCTGGAGGACATTTTGTAGGGCTCTGGCAGTGCTCATCCTGTTCCTCCTTGCCCAAAGGAGCAGATACTGGTCCTGGTGATGGGTTATGGACCTTCTATGGCCCTCTCCAGCTCTCCTAGAGTAACTGCTTGTCTCCTAGAATCTCCTCCATGCCCTTGAGACTGTGCAGGGAGACACAGCAAACCTTCTGGCAATGACACGTATTGATGTGCCATCCTGGAGAAGTTAGACTACCTGTGCAACCTCTGTAGGGTCCAGGTATCGCCTCATGCTACCAGTAGTGACACTGACTGTAGCCAAATGCAAAACTAGTGAAGAAACAGTCAGAAAAGATGAGGAGGGAAAAATGTCAGTGGCCTCCACCTGTTAAACCATTCCTGTTTTGGGGGTCATCTCATTGTTGCCCCTCTAGTGCATCTGTTGTTAATTTCATGAACACCACAGCAGCTGAAACTGATTAACAACCCCCTCTGCTACTTAACTGACCAGATTAATATCCCATACGTTTCATTGACTTTATGCTATACTCTGATTAAAAAGTGTTCCTTTAATTCTTTTGAGCAGTATATATATATATATATATATATGTATACATGTATATATACATGTTTCTTCCATCTTAAAAATGTTAGGAAATTAAGGCGCTTTCTAAATAAACAGGATTCTGAGAAATTAATTCATGCATTTATCTCTAGTAGGATTGACTACTGCAATGCGGTGTTCACTGGCTGTTCAAACTGTTCTTTATACAGCCTCCAGTTAATCCAAAATGCGGCTGCAAGAATTATTACAAGAACAAGAAAATATGAACACATAACTCCATTTATTAAATCCTTACACTGGCTCCTGATTAAGTTTAGGGCAGATTTCAAAATCCTCCTTTTATCATATAAAGCATTAAATGGCCAAGGTCCGGCTTACTTGTCTGAACTTATCATGACTTACAAACCTGAGCGCACATTAAGATCTCAAGATGCCAGTCTGCTTATGATTCCAAGGATTAATAAAATAACAGTGGGAGGTCGAGCTTTTAGTTACAGGGCCCCAAAACTGTGGAATGGTCTGTCTGCTACTATAAGAGATGCCCCTTCAGTCTTAGCCTTTAAATCTCGGCTGAAGACTCACTACTTCAGTTTATCAAATTCTGACTAGAGCTGCTGATTAACTGTACATACTGCATCTCTGTTGTTAGTCATTAGCACTAAAACATAAGTAACATGATTGTTATAATTGAATACTAATCCTCACCTATTCTGTTTCTGTTCTCGGTACTCAAATGTGGCAATTGATGCCACGGCCCACCTGCCAAGTTGTTTGCCTGCCTATGGTAAAGTCATCCCTGATGGAGGATCACAGAAATCATGGGAAAAGGGGTCCTTTCATCGGATTGGCTGGCCGAGCAACGTTTCAGCCGTGGAATGGCCAAATGGGGAGGCAGCTTGATGGATGAGGTCTCCAGGACTCTAAAAATATCCAAATCTTATTATGTGATATCATCTACTGTTAAATTCTGCTCCGTAGTTCTAAAAATTTTTATTATGCTGTATTAAGGATTTGTTCTGTTCTGTGTATTGTATTGTATTGACCCCCTTCTTTTGACACCCACTGCACGCCCAACCTACCTGGAAAGGGGTCTCTCTTTGAACTGCCTTTCCCAAGGTTTCTTCCATTTTCCCTACAAGGTTTTTTTTTGGAGTTTTTCCTTGTCAAGGCTGGGGGGCTGTCAAGAGGCAGGGCCTGTTAAAGCCCATTGCGGCACTTCCTGTGTGATTTTGGGCTATACAAAAAAATAAAGTGTATTGTATTGTAAACTGTGTATATACTTTTGAGTTGAATAATTGTATGCTTTGCGCATATGGAGCTCAAGTGAATTCTCTGCATTGCTATTTTCCACTCCTTTTCTGAGTCCAGAATGATGTTAATTTGGTGCAGTCGCAAAAGGTGGAAGAAGGAGGAAGGTGGGAGATGGGGAAAATCGGGCAGGTTCTGTTTGACAAAGTTTCTGATTTGAAGATAGTGAAAGAAATGTGTTGCTGGAAAATTAAATGTGGAATGTAATTGTTTATAGAATGCAAAGATGTTGTCTATATAAAAATCTCTAAGCAATTTAATCCCAAATGTTTTCCAGATATTAAAAATTGCATATGTTTGCGATTGTTAGATAGTTTTGTTTGATAGTTCTCATGCAGAGGTGCCACAGATAAAAGATTCTCCATCTTAAACTACTTCCTACATTGGTTCCATATTCTGAGTGAGTGAAGCACAATTGGGTTGTTAAAATATTGGTGATAACTTGCATTTATTGGGGCACAAAGCAGGGAATATAAAGAAGTACTGCAGGATTTTATTTCTATTGCAGACCAAGCCTGTGTATTTTCATCTATTTGTGTCCAGGTTTTTATAGCTTGTATGTTTGCTGCCCAGTAATAAAACTGAAAGTTAGGTAGAGCCGTGCCACCTTCTGTCTTAGGTCTTTGTTGAGTTGCTCTTTGGATACGTGGGCGGTCTCATGGTCTGGAATCCCTACAGATTTTATTTTTTCTCCAGCCGTCTGGAGTTTTTGTTTTTCTGTCCCCCCTGGCCATTGAACCTTACTCTTATTCGATGTTAATGTTGATTTATTTTGTTTTATAATTGTGTCTTTCATTTTTCTATTCTTTAATATGTAAAGCACTTTGAGCTACTGTTTGTATGAAAATGTGCTATATAAATAAATGTTGTTGTTGTTGTTGTTGTTGTTGTGGATGTTTTAGGTTTCAAATAAATGAGGTTATAGTTGAATCTAATTGCTTAAAGAATGATTTATTGATGTATATTGTGTGACAGATAGGGGGTGCTGTTGTCCCCTTGAACCCTCAGACCAGATGCCAGACACCAGATAAAAGTCCAATAATTATTATTATTTGAACTATAATGTGCACAAAACACCCTTAACTCCACAATACTCATAAACTATATCAATAACAAGAACAATAATCAAATCCTCCAACTCCTAGACATGTTGTTCCCTTTCTTCCAACTCAGCTCGTCCGTCTTGGATTTCCCAGAGTCCTTTATAGTCCATGACCCGGAAGTTCTTCTGAGCCCTCAGTCCATGTGATTATCCAGCACTTCCGGGTCAGGTAAAAACTTCTCTTCTTTAACCCGGAAGCACATCATTTCCTCTGTCCATGTGACTGGGACGTACTTCCGAGCTGTAGGGAAAATACAAGTCTCTGGGCCTCCCTGCAGTGTCCCCTGGTGGCCCCGACGTTATCCAGCAGGGCCGTACAGGAAAACTCCAGTGGCCATGATGCCCTGCTGGAATTTGGGGCACCTCCATGCTGCAAGAAGGGCTCCATCTGGCAGCCTGGGGGTATTGACCGGGATGAGCTGCCAACCATATATCACAATTGGAATGTTTTGAAATAAAAAAAGAAAAAGAAGGATATTCATCTTAACAACGTTAATTCTTCCAGCTAGAGTGAGATGAAGGATTGACCATCTATGCAGGTCTTGCTTAATTTTTTCCAAACAGGGCGAAATTTTGTTGATAAAGATCTTTATGTTTACTTGTGATATTTACCCCTAGGTATTTAAACTGATGTGCAATAATAAAAGGGAAGGTATCCTATCTAATATTGTGTGCTTGAGAAATCACTGGAAAGAGCACACTTTTATTCAGATTAATTCTGAGACCAGAAATCTTTTGAAATTCTGTAAGTGCTGTTAAGACTGCAGGCACAGTATTTTGTGGGTCTGATATATACGGTATCATATCATCTGCATATAGAGACATTTTATGTTCCAATCCTTCTCTGAGAATCCCGCTTTATCTGATCAGCATTTTGACAGTGAACTGCCAGTGATTCAATGGCGATTGCAAATAGCAGTGGTGACAAGGGGTATCCTTGCCTGGTACCACGTTCTAGTTTAAAGTAGTCTGAGTAAATGTTGTTAATTCAAACTGAAGCTTCTGGATTGGTATACAGTAGTTTGATCCATGCACCAATATTCAGGCCAAGCTCAAATTTCTCCAATGTAGTGAAAAAGTAGTTCCATTCAACCATATCAAATGCTTTTTCTGCATCCAACGATAATAATAACTCCGGGGCGTTTGACTTTGCAGGTGAATATATTACATGAAACAGGCATTGGACATTAGAAGCAAAGTGTTGGCCTTTAGTAAATCCAGTTTGATCTTGTGATATTACCGAAGGTAGCACTTTCTCCACCCTTCTAGCTAGGAATGTTTACTCCATATCAGTTTTATGTGTCATTTGTTCAAGTATATCATCTTTATCTGTAGCCATTGTTTGCTTGAAAGTCTAATGTTTGCCTCTTCAAATATGCTAAAAAATACAACCATTTCAATGGAGTGTACTGCTTTTTCACATGGCTGGATTTTCATCCTTCCCATTACTGCCTTTGTCTAATACTTTTTTAGGTCATGGTGGGGTACAGCCTATGCCAGCTGTCTCGTGGATAAGGCAAGGATCAGTTTACGGTGAAGAACCAGTCTATCAAACAGCCTAATAATTCATTTCACAATTTAATGATGTATCTATTTAAATATTTTTTCCATTTATTTCTGTATATTTGATAAAATAATCTTTGACATGTAACATCTAATTTGCTGCAAACAATGTTCAATGTATTTTACTCTGGAAAAAACTTGAAGAAGTCTCCGAGGATGTATGAATTAGTGTGTGTGGCATAAGTCATTCACTTAAACCTCCGTTAAAAATGCAGCCTTGCATTTAACGTTTTGTGAACTATTTTAATCAAATACAACACAGCTGTTCTTTAAGAGAACCTGGTTATTTTTATGGTGTTACTGTATCATACAGACCTTGAATAGAGGAATACTTAACCTTGTACATTATCATCTCATCTTAAATGGACTTGGCCAAATGACATCATGGCCTCCCTACACATGTAATTGCCTTGCCCGTACCTTTCTAAGAAAATAATTCATTGTGACATTGTGAATGAACCTTTTAAAGTAATAGCACTTCTATTTAAAATCAAGGATGTAACGCTAGTGTCACAAAAGAGTGTTATGTTCTTGATTGTTCTGCTTCTTTGCATCAAAGTAAAAAGCATGCATTCCATTCTACACTTTCATGTATCTGAACAAATTGTTGAAATGGGAAACCGTTTCAGTCAGACAGATAGAGTATGACATCTCAGTCCACACTGGGCATGTGGGTGACAGAAATGGTTTCATTATTTCCCTTGCAGTGGTAAAATGTAATGAACAGTCACGAGAAGAGTCTGAATTCAAAAAGTAATTCTAATATTCACTGCAACTTACTACTAGTAAAGAATATCTTTCTTTTTAAAAGTGGCTGATTATTTTAAAACTGCTTTTTCATTTTCAGAAATGTGTTTTATAATAATAAAATATAATATGGCTTCAGTTTCTGACAGCAGTTAAACAGTAATGCACTTAATCCAAAATATTACAAGAAAAGTCAGTCACACAAATTAAACAGATAATAATTCATATACTTCAAGAGAGGCCTAATGAAGGAGCAAGTTTATTCAAAAGACAGGCTCAATTATAGTACACACTCTGGACCCCCCTGCCGGTAGCAGGCAAGGATAGAATGAAAACAAAACTGAGTGCCATTATGAGCAATGTTACCCATTCTCTCTCTAACACACTGTAGCTGATTCAGCTAACAAATCACTCAGCAGAAATATGTGAAGAAACGCAACTGGGGCTGTCTTCACACCAACAGCAATACTCAAGCATAATACCTCTGCCAAGTCAGGAGTTTTCTATGTTATTAATTTAATGTGAGTATATATTGTCACAAACTTGAATGCGAGCCATAGCGAGGTTTGGGGCAGCTACCTGTATATTGTTTTCCTGGCTGCAAAATTGCAAACAAATGGTAGCACTGTTGTGCACAAATCAGAGTCCAGAACAGAACTGAGGGAATAGGGGAAAGGTGGAGGCTTTTAAAGGTCAGGATAGGAAGTGAAGTCAAAGGGGCTGGGACTGGAAGGGTCTTCAACCATAGGCTCGAGCCTGGACATGACATCAAGGAGGCCGGAACCGGAAAGGTCTTTATTCATAGATTTGGACCCGGAAGTGACGTCAACAGGGCCAGGCGGAATTTCGTGTGAATGGTCTGCAGGAAAGCAAGAAAAAGAATCAGTGCACTCTGCCACATCCTGATCTGATTTGGAACTGCCCTCATTCAAGCCCTCTAGCTGCCTCCCATGCACACGTGTGTGACAATATACAGTATATATTGTAATGTAAATAATAATGCTTCCACAAAGGAAAAGAGTTGGGGACCGTCTCTGTATAATGTCCAATGGACAAAAGAAAGCAAAAAGGCAAAAGTGGTCACAACAAATGACAAACGTAGATTACAATGATGACGTTTTTATACTGTAACAAAATGGCGGACGTAAACAATGTGGCAGGACATGACATCATGATTGGCAGATGAATGCAACGTCATCAGAAGGAACCGGAAGTGATGTAGTGGAAGTGACGTCATCTTCTGGAGACCGGACATGACGTTATTGAGATGGAGCTGGAGGTAAAAATGACGTTTGGTGGCCATCTTGGGAACCCAGAAGTATGGAAGGTATGTTACTTTTCTTTCTTTTGTCTGGCAAAAAAGAGAAAGAGGCGTTAGTACTGCAAATTAACCCCTTGTCTCGTGATATTTTGCTAATTTATGTAAAGAGCTTTTGTAAAAAAGCTAATTTTCCCTGTGGGGACAAATAAAGTTCTATATGTTTGTCTAATCAGCCTGCTGTGAGTGAATGTTGGTGTCCTTTCGACAATTACCTTGCAATTTATTTTATTTAAAAAAGAAAAAAACTGTGCTGTTCTTCTGAAATGTAACAAAATATATGTAAACATAAAATATTCCTTTATAATATATAAGAGTTGTGACATATTGCAAATTTACACACTGACACAAAATAAATATTCTGCATATTAAAACACTAAGTTTGCATACTCTCAGGATCTAAATCTGTGCAGAAAAGTTTTAGAATTTAAATTGCATTTATTTTTTTAAGTAAGTTAATAATATAATATGTGTATGACTCATGCACAGGCACAGCCTTCAGATAACATGGATGCTTGAAAGGACAATCATTCTTAAAACCAGAATCTTCTCTGTGTTGGAAGTGATCAAAGAGAAAACTGGAACTGGGACACCTCAAATGACTGCAATGGATAGATAGATAGATAGATAGTGTAAACAAGCGCTATATAGCGCCCGACCCGGCACAGACTACGCAGAGGCACGTGTTCACACTCAAAGGGCTTTATTTTTGTTTCTTCAGCCGTGGGCACACATCTTCCCCGTGTCCCACAGGCCCAACAGAGTTCAAGCACCAAAACTCACACAAACCAACCGCTTCCTGGCACCACCACTCCTCCCAGGCAACCTCGTCCTCTTCCTCCCGATTCTGGCCTCGAGTGGAGGTGGCTGGCCCGTTTTATACCCCACCCGGAAGAGTTCCAGGTGGCTGACCACCTGGTCCTAATTGCCCCTCCGGGTGGTGCTGAGAATTCAAGCAGCTGGGCTGCGGAGTCCATACAGCTCCCCCTGGCGGCCACCCGAGCCCTCAACCAGGCTGTGGAGGACTCCATCTCCCATGGAGCCCTGCGGGTGGTTGAGGAATCACTGTCCGCCATGTGGGCTGCCACCGCCCGGGAGGTACTGAGCTGTCCGTAGTGGCTCCCCCGAAATATACACAGCAGGGGCGTCCCAGCCGGGCATGGGACCCGGCTGTCCGTCAAATAGATAGATAGATAGATAGATAGATAGATAGATAGATAGATAGATAGATAGATAGATAGATACTTTATTAATCCCAAGGGGAAATTCACATAATCCAGCAGCAGTATACTGATACAAAAAAAAAAAACCCCACAATATTAAATTAAATAGTAATAAAAATGAAAAAATGAAAAAGAAAAAAGAAAAATAAAAAAGCAGACAATAACTTTGAATAATGTTAGCATTTACTCCCCCAGTTGGAATTGAAGAGTCGCATAGTGTGGGGGAGGAACGATCTCCTCAGTCTGTCAGTGGAGCAGGACAGTGACAAAAGTCTGTCACTGAAGCTGCTCCTCTGTCTGGAGATGACACTGTTCAGTGGATGCAGTGGATTCTTCATGATTGACAGGAGTTTGCTTAGCGCCCATCGCTCTGCCACAGATGTTAAACTGTCCAACTTTACTCTTACAATGGAGCCTGCCTTCTTAACAAGTTTGTCCAGGCGTGAGGCGTCTTTCATCTTTATGCTGCCTCCCCAGCACACCACCGCATAGAAGTGGGCACTCGCCACAACCGTCTGGTAGAACATCTGCAGCATCTTATTGCAGATGTTGAAGGATGCCAACCTTCTCAGAAAGTATAGTCTGCTTTGACCTTTCTTACATAGAGCATCAGTATTGGCAGTCCAGTTCAATTTGTCATCCAGCTGCACTCCCAGATATTTATAGGTCTGCACCCTCTGCACACAGTCACCTCTGATGATCACAGGGTCCATGAGGGGCCTGGGCCTCCTAAAATCCACCACCAGCTCCTTGGTTTTGCTGGTGTTAAGATGTACAGTAAGTGGTTTGAGTCGCACCATTTAACAAAATCTTTGATTAGCTTCCTGAACTCCTCCTCCTGCCCACTCCTGATGCAGCCCACAATAGCAGTGTCATCAGTGAACTTTTGTACGTGACAGGACTCGAGTCATATTGGAAGTCTGATGTATATAGACTGAACAGGACCGGAGAAAGTACAGTCCCCTGCGGTGCCCCTGTGTTGCTGACCACAGTGTCAGACCTGCAGTTCCCAAGACGCACATATTGAGGTCTGTCTGTAAGATAGTCCACAGTCCATGCCACCAGGTGTGAGTCTACTCAAATCTCAGTCAGATTGTCTCTAAGGAGCAGAGGTTGGATGGTGTTAATTCTTACAGCACCACTGCCTCTGTCCAAGTGGGAGAGGGATAGGTGTAGCATATAGGTGATGACATCCTCCGCTCCCACCTTCTCCTGGTATGCAAACTGCAGAGGGTCGAGGCGTGGCGGACCTGTGGCCTCAGGTGGTGAAGCAGCAGCCGCTCCATGGTCTTCATCAGATGTGACGTCAGAGCAACAGGCCGGAAGTCATTCAGCTCACTAGGACGTGATACCTTTGGGACAGGGGTGATACAAGATGTTTTCCAAAGCCTTGGGACTCTCCCCTGTTCCAGGTTCAGGTTGAAGATGCGCTGTAGAGGACTCACGCACAGGCCTTCAGCAGTTGTGGCGATACTCCATCTGGACCCGCTGCTTTGCTGGCACGAAGTCTTCAGCTCTCTGCTCACATGGGCTGCTGTAATTGTGGGTGGGGATGTCTCACCTATGCTGGTATCAGCAGAAGGATGGTTGGAGGATGCAGTACTCCGAGGTGAGAGTGGGTTAGGGTGATCAAACCTATTAAAGAAGTTGTTCATTTGGTTTGCTCTCTCCACGTCTGTCTCATGGCGGCACCCGCTCGAGCTGCAGCCAGTGATAATCTTCATCCCATCCCTCACTTCCTTCATGCTGTTGTTCTGCAACTTCTGCTCTGGCTTTCTCCTGTACTGCTCTTTCGCTACCCTGAGCTGGATTTGGAGTTCCTTCTGCATGCGCTTGAGCTCATGCCGATCACCGCCTTTAAAAGCCCTTTTCTTCTGGTTCAAAAGGCCTTTGATGTCACTTGTAATCCATGGCTTGTTGTTAGCATAGCAGCGTACTGTTCTTACTGGAACTACAATGTCCATACAGAAGTTGATGTAATCAGTTGTGCATTCAACAGCCTCTTCAATGTTCTCACTATTTTCACCCAGCAATATATCCCAGTCTGTAGTTCCAAAGCAGTCTCTCAGAGCCTGCTCTGCCTCAGGGGACCACTTCCTGAATGAGCGTGTGGTTGTAGGTAGCGCCCTCACTCTTGGTTTGTATTGAGGCTGAAGCAGAACCAGGTTATGATCTGCTTTCCCAAGCGCAGGCAGCAGGGTGGCGCTGTATGCGCCTTTAACGTTTGCATACAGTAGGTCGATAGTCCTATTTCCCCGGGTATTACAATCCACATACTGGGAGAAGGCAGGTAATGTTTTGTCCAGCGTCACATGGTTAAAGTCTCCAGCAATTAGCACAAGTGCCTCAGGGTGCTGCGTTTGTAATTTAGCAACTGCGGAATGGATGATGTCACTCGCTGTCTCCACGTTCGCTTGAGGGGGGATGTAAACAATAACAACAATCACGTGCAATATGCAATGAATATATAAAGCCCAGACAATTTTGTTGCTGATTACTTAAATACGTTAAATGTGTTTTAACTTGTTTTAGCAGACATTAGCAAAAGAGGAACAGATATTGGCAGTTAAGTGCATCAGAGAAGTCTGCACATGTTAAGGAACTTTCGGGTCTGGCCCCAAAATAGTTGTAATGCCAAAAATGCTCTGGTGTTATGTTTAAAGAAACACAATAATTGTGAGTATTTCCATTTGTTACATTTCTCTAAAATAATTTCCACTCTGAGATAGTCTGATCAGATTTACATAAATTATTATTTTATAATGTCTTTGTTCCTGTCAGCACACTTGCATAAAACTACATCTACATTCCTCAATTTTTAAGTCTCCTGATTCCTTTTAATTACTAAACATTGACAGTATCCTACACTATGTTCCTTCATAATTACAATATTTGACCTCCATACCCTCATCAAATCTTCATTATCTCCCAGCACTCATAAAAACGCGAATGAGCTCCAGCACTGTATATCAGGCAGAGGTTGGCCTTTAAAGTTGCCAATAATAGATAAATTATCCTTATTTCTAAATTTTTAACTCCTGCCGCACTGATGCCCACTTTTTCATTTGTCTGTCTTCACCATTTACAGGTAGATGAGGGATAACCAAAGTTCCTGGCCCAGGGTTTTAAATGTAACTAAGAAGTGGGCCTGAAGGCCAGTTGGAAGTGGGGATGAGGGGCTGTTGCCATTTTAATGGTTATAATTCTGTAAATGTAATTTTAAAATAGATTACTTAAATGTATTCAAACTGTAAGGGAGTAAATGTGTAATTATTTTATGTCATTAGGTAACCTGTTTTATTCAGTAAAACACTCAAGCAAGCCAAGCAAGAGACCATTAGTTCTGCTGAAAAGTACAATAAAACACTCACACATTCAGCCTTCATTTTACTCAGTCATAGTATTGTTCTACGTTTACTGCTGCAATTGCATACAGTATGAAATATTTTCAATGCAGCAACATACAGTATTTTCCATATTTTTTAAACATCTTAGCCTTATTAGGGCACATATATTGATTAAGTTACCATAGAAAAATGTTACTGTGATTCTCAATTTTATTTCATTTAAGAATCAATTTTGGCACAAATGTTTCACCTACAGTTCCTTCAGAGAACTAGCTTTAGAAAAAAGGAGATACAGCGGAGGTAAATGGAGTCAAAATGTAGAATTTGTGTTGAAAAGCATTTTAGATTTTGTGAGATCCCTTTCTAGTCTTGTTTTATCCCTTTCAAGACTTTGTATTTTTTTTTAAATCTTTTATCTAAGGTGACTTACAACATTTGACCTACGATTGTTTACATTTCTTTTGCTTTTACAATTGAAGCACAATAGATGAAGTGACTTGTTCATGGTCATACAGTGTCAGTAGTGAGAACTGAACCCAAACCCTCAGGATGTGAAGTCCAAACTACTAATCCACGCTGTCTGCCTTTTCTTCCAGAATGAATATGATCTAATTGGAGCCAGAAATATAAATTAGACACCCTACCTTTTATCATTGCAGAACAGTTTAAATACCTAGGGGTAAACATCACAAATTAACATAAAGCTCTGTTTCAACAAAATTTCGCCGTCTGCATGGAAAAAATTAAGCAAGACTTGCATAGATGGTCAACCCTTCATCTCACACTAGCTGGAAGAATTAACACTGTTAAGATGAATATTCTTCCTAAGCTCCTTTTTTATTTCAAAACATTCCAATATAAATTAATAAATCATTCTTTAAGCAATTACGTATATTCAACAATAACCTCATTTATTTGGAACTCAAAACATCCACACATCCAAAGAGCGACCCAACAAAGACAAAAGGCAGAAGGCGACATGGCTCTACCATACAAATACACAAGCGATAAAAACCTGGACACAAATAGAAGAACATACACAGGCTTGATCCGCAATAGAAGTAAAATCCTGCAGTATTCTTTGTATTCCCTGCTCTGCGCTCCAATAAACACACGCTATCGGCAATATACAAATAACCCAATTGTGCTCCACTCACTTAGAATCTGGAACCAATGTAGAAAGCATTTTAAGACGGAGAAGCTTCTATATCTGTGGCACCTCTGCAAGAGAACCATCTCTTTCAACCTTCACAAACATATGCAGTTTTTAATATCTGGAAAAAATTTGGGATTAACTTGCTTAGAGATCTTTATATAGACAACGTCTTTGCATCCTATGAACAATTACATTCCAAATTTAACATTCCAGCTACACATTTCTTTCACTATCTTCAAATCAGAAGAACTTTGTTAAACAGAACCTTCCAGATTTTCCTCATCTTGCACCCTCATCCATGCTGGAAAAAATATTGCTCAACCTCAAGGAATTAGACTCCATCTCTGCAATATATAAAATCATTTTAGAATCCCTCCTTTTCAGAGATCCAAGAGGACACTGGGAAAAAGATCTCTCAATTAATACATCAGAAAAGGAGTGGAAAGTAGCAATGCAGAGAATTCACTCGAGCTCCATATGTGCAAAGCATACAATTATACAACTCAAAATTATATATCGAGCACATCTGTCTCGACTAAAACTCTCCAAAATGTTTCCAGGACATGATCCAACCTGCAAACGCTGCAACCAAGCCCCAGCCTCACTAGGTCACATGTTCTGGGCCTGCACCAAATTAACATTATTCTGGACCAAAATTTTTAATTACCTCTCAGACAGCCTTGGACTCACAATCCCTCCTAACCCATTAACAGCTGTGTTTGGGGTTCTTCCAGAGGGGCTTAAAGTGGAGAAGGACAAACAAATTGTGATTGCATTCACTACACTCTTGGCACGCAGATTTATTCTGATAAACTGGAAGAACCCAAACTCTCTTCTTTTAAGTCAGTGAGAAACGGATGTGTTATATTATTTGAAATTGGAAAAAATCAAATACTCAGAGGATCTGTACAGATTTTTTTCAAAACATGGCAGGATCTAATCAGTAATATTTTAAAATAAGCTCTTAAAGCACAGAGGAAGCAATTATTTCCTTATTTCTTTGTCTTCTGCATTCATCTCTATTGGCTTATCAAATTTATTAATTTAGGTATGTTTACAAGCCTTAAATTTCACGCCCTTTGCCTTGCTCTCCCTTTCAGGGGTGGGGATCAATTTGTCCTTAACTCAATTTTTCTTTTTGTAAAAAATTTTTTGATTTGTATGGATTGCAATAAAATTAATTAAACTTCAAAAAAAATAAAATAAATAAATTTAAATAAGAGCAACTAATGGTACTATCCAAAATCAAAGACTTCAGTTTTAAAGTAAAGTTTTTTATTACCCCAAACAACTGTCCATACATTTCACCCAATGGGGCAAACTCATTTACTTTCAGGATCGCCGCTATGTTGTGACTATAGTGAAGAGTGATGGGCCATCCATGCTGAATTCATTACTCCTTAAATTTGGCAAAAATACTGTAATGTTTAGGAATTTTGTCATACTTGGCAAAATGCATTGAAATCAATTGGAAAGAAGAAGCCAAATTAGTTTGGGGTAAATTAAAGTGTCCCTGGGGGCCAAGGATGTGTCTGGCAACTATGCTGGACCAATTATTGTTAGCAAAAATATAATCATAACTATGAGGCAGCAGTGTTAAACACTGCACCACTGTGTCTCCCTGAGATAAAATTATTATCTCTCTCTGCATCTCCCAAGCACCTATGACTATGACAAACTAACACTTATAGAGCCCGTGATGCAAGACATCAGCATCATATACTCCGGGTGCTGTCCCTGTTACTACCCGATCTGCACTAACTAGCAAAGAATATACTGTAGCATGCTTAATCCAGCAGTAAAGACACAACGTATAATGATTCTATGCAGAACAACAAAGTATTATCATAATATTCTCATTATGGTCAGTTATTTTTAAACATGTTCAGGGTGTCAATCCAACTGAAAAACGAATTAAGTAGTGGCATCACGCATGCATACATGCGCTGTAAATACTTCATGCATGTGCAAAGCAGATTGAGTGAAGAGTGAGGTGGAATATATTTACAGTATATATGTGTGAAAGTTCTGCACATGCATGACACAAATTGGGTAGCTAGCACAGATCAGATAGTATCCTCCCCATCCAACATAGCTGCTACAGCTTGTGGTAGGTGGTTGGGGGCTGTGCCCTGATTTGTGTGGGGCCATGGGAATTGAGCGTGGAAGCTCAACCCTATAGGGGCCAGTGGCTACCGGCAGGGGGTGCCTGGAAAAGTAAGGAGCCCTGGACGTCACCACTTCCGCTACACCCAGAAGTGCTGGCAGAATAAATACCAGGAACATCTGGAGTACTTTTGGGTGCTCATGCAGCACTTCTGCCACATCAGGAAGTGCCGCAGGAAGCTCATCAAGGTGCACCTGGAGCATGTCTGGGTGGAAATAAAAGGGGCCACCTCCCTCCAGTCATTAACCAGAGTCGGGAGGAAGAGGACATATCTTGGGAAGGAAGACGGACGCAGCAAAGGACCATTGGAAGGCCTGGGAAAAAAGGGTGATTGGTGCAGGGGCACTGTGTGTTGTGCGCGACTTTGGACTTGTAAATATTGTAAATAAAAGTGTGTGTTGGAATTATTGGTGTCTGCCTGTCTGTGTCTGGGCAGAACTTCCACAAGCTACATGATGTGAGTCTGGCCACGCAAAGCATCATAAGGAGCTGGGAAAATAAAGTTTGCCTTGGCTACGGCATGGCAAGCTTTCAGGAAAAATCCTGGCAAAGAAGGTCACTGGCAAACTTGCTTCAAAAATGTTTCAGCAGTGTAGTGGTGAATTACAGGATGAAGAGATTCTTAAATCAAGTCTTAGAGATTTTTTAATGGCATCATAGTGGGATAGTCAGACATTGTTAAAGTCAAATGCTCAGAAAAACAATTCAAAGGAAGATGCAAAACTAAAGTTGTAACCAGAAAACCAATGAAATTATCCAAAACAAACATCTCTCTCAAATGTTAATTATTTATATTTAAAAAAAGTTTTTACATCACATAATACATGTTTTCATCTCTAACAACAAGGCTAACATGATGTGATGGATGAAGTGGCACATCCATCAAATGCCTAGCAGCCATATTGTATCATAGCAAACCAAAATACAAAGAAAATGCTAATACCCAGGAAAACAAATACACAAAATAGTGATGAAAAGAGGTGACAGAAATAATGTGGAAAATAATAAACACACCAACTAAAGCATTCATCTATCTCTGTGACAGAGACTTGATCCTAAGGCATGGATTCTGAATGCGGCCATCAGGTTTCAAAGGATGGCTAATGAATTGAAATAATAGTCAGAGGACATGAATAGCCTCACCCAGAACCCAAGAGTTTCTTCTGCACTATTAATTTGCCAAATACATGAATTAGTAATAATAATAATAAGTTTTATTTATGTGGCACCTTTCATACACTCAAGAACATTTTACAATTCAATAAACACATTATTAAGACAATAGAAATTACATACAAGAAAATGAATAATACTCATTGAAGAGATTTTTTAACAGGAGTTTGAAATGAATAAAAGATATTTCCTCGTGAAGGCTAAGAGGAAAAGCATTCCAAATTTTAGGGGCTATCACACTGAAAGCTCTGCCCCCCATAGTTACTAACCTGTATTTAGGTACAGTTAGTAAGTTAGTGTCCGATGATCTTAACGCACGAGCAGGAGTGTAAGGAAGCAGCAGCTCAGAAAGGTAATGAGGAGCTAAACCATGAAGGGCTTTAAAGGTGAGAAGAATAATTTTATATTTGATTCTTGAAAAGGCTGGTAACCAATGCAAATCACAAAGGACAAGAGTGATGTGAGCAGATTTTTTAGTGCGCGTAAGTAAACGAGCAGCAGAATTCTGAACATACTGTAATCTATTGATATATTTAGTCGGGAGGCCATAAAACAATGCATTGCAAAAGTCCAGACAGGTAGTGATGAAAGCGTGAATGAGTGACTCAGTATCTTTCACACTGAGGAAAGAATGCAGATGAACAATGTTGCTGAGATGAAAAAAGGCTGTCTGTACTATTGAGCTGATGTGTGATTGAAAAGTAAGAAGCTGATCAATGATGACACCCAAATTACAGACTGATGCTGAGGGTTCAACCAGGATCCCATCGACATCAATTTTTAGCCCATGAAGGGTAGAGAGGACAGATTTGGTACCAACTAATAAGGTTTATGTTTTATCAGGATTAAGTCATAAAAAATTATCTGTCATCCAATGATTGATTTCCCGAATGCAATAAGTCAGTACAACAGGTCAAGATGTTGCAGTTGCATCAACACTTATATAAAGTTGCGTGTCATTGGCATAGCAGTGGAAGCTTAGACCATACTGACAAATAATTTCACCTAATGGGAGCATATAGAAGTTAAAGAGAATTGTACCTAGAACCAACTTTTGAGGGATACCTTGTGTGAGTGAAATAGTGGCAGATTTGTGTTCCCTAATGAAGACATAATACTGGCGATCACTGAGGTATGATGCAAACCAAGAAAAAGCAGCCCCAGAGATACCAATAGTTGAAAGTTGGGACAGTAAAATGTCATGGTTAACTGTATCAAATGCTGTGCTTAAGTCAAGGAGAACTAGAATAGCGGCCGTCCCTGAATCTGCGGTTATAAGTAAGTCATTGGTTATCATAAGTAAAGCAGTTTCAGTGCTACTGTATGTAGGGCTCTGAATCCAGATTGAAAAGGCTCAAGCAGGTTATGCAAGTTTAAATAATCATTAAGTTGAGCAGCAACAACCTTTTCTAAGATCTAAGATTAGAGATTGGGTGATAAAATTTTAGCTGTAACATATCTGAGACAGGTTTTTTTAAATCAGGGGTTACAGCAGCAGTTTTTAAATCACTTGGAACAACACAGGTGTGGAAACTACAGTCGAAAAAGTGATAAATGGGAGTGGAAGGTTTATCAGTACAAGTCTTAATCAGTAAAGAGGCAGGGTCTAAGTGTCAAGTATATTCATTTAATTTATATATTACTTCAGCAATATAAGTTGAGGTAGTTGGGTTAAATTTAGATAAATAAAGATTTAGATGTAGAAACCATCAACAGAAATGAGGAATGGTTGGTAGAGAAACCTTAATATATGGTCATAATTTTTGACTGAAAATAGTCCAAAAATAGATTACAGTGCTCAACAGAGGAATAAGGATTTTTAACAGCAGGTTGCAAAGTTTGTTAACTGTATTTAAAAAGAGATCTAGGGCGACAAGTACCAAAGTCAATAAGAGTGGAATAGCACTTTGAACGTGCAGCCGATAAGGCGCATCTGTATTCCATGAGGTGTTCAGTGTAAGCCAGGGCGTGAACAGCCAGACCAGTCTTTTTCCAGAACCTTTCCAAGCAGCTCGTCCAAGTTTGTTTCATGGTACGCAATTCTGCTTTAAACCATGGAGAGGTCCGGGTAGTAGGAACAATCAAAGATTTAATAAGTGCATAATGATGCAAAATTTGTGACAATGTGGAATTATATAGAGATAAAATCTGCATAGGGCAAGACAACCCAGAAACATCATGGAGATAGGAAGCACCAACAGACATAGAGAAGGATAACTGATAAATGCTCTTGATATTACGATAGGTTATTTTAGATTGCAGACTTATTTTAGGCAGGGGATAAGTGAAAATAATTCAATCAGCTTGTGATCTGAGATACCGATGATAGAACCAGATGTAGAAACATTCTGCAGACCAGTGGAACATACAAGATCCATAATATGGCCCATAGAATGGGTTGAAAAACCAACATGCTGCGCAAAACTGAAATAATCCAGTACCGAACGTAGCTCACAAGCAGATGGACAGTCAGCATCCACATGAATATTAAAGTCACCAAGCAAAATAACAGCAGTAGACATGCCACAGACAAGAGTATTTCATACAGATGAGAGAAAAAAAATCCAGCTGAAGCTTAGGAGGCCTGTAAATTAATATAATGTGCAGCGAAGCCTTCCCAGTGATTTTTTAACAACCATGTATTCAAAAGACGTAATGTTGTGAAAATCAACAATGGTTGCTTTAAGACAATCATGCTGAACCACCGCCAGTCCACCACCTTGGCCCATCAGATGGAGTTTAGACAAGTAACTATAACCAGCAGAGGTAATATTAAAATGATGCCGAGAGGGGCAGTGTATATACCGCGGGCGAGCGATGGCAAGCTCCATGCATAAGCTGTATGTCACCGAATCCAGTCTGGAGTGCATATGGTAAGCACATACTGTAATTGTGTTGAAGAGTAAGTAATCATCATCAGAAAAAGCAATATCAGCCACCAGCAAGTTAGCCAGTTAGCCGTAATCTAACTCTACCTGAGCAATAAATATAGCCAGCTAAGAAAATCTTAAACCTACAGGGTTCGTGGAATATAGGCAGCGAATGGAATAAAACATTACAAAAACTCCAGCATGAATCCAGTGAGAATCCATCCATAAAATATAAACAGCATGAGCAAGACAGAGAACGTAGTAACATCAACAGAGCCAGCAACAGAGCAAAAAGACAATGGTGAGAAACAGCAGCTAGATCGCGCACAGCATACTCTCATTCGGAACCAGAAAAACATTTTGAATTTCATACTCTGGTTCTGTATTTTTTTTATAGTGATCTGCATTGTCGCAGAAGTCCAGTAGTCTTTGCAACATAGCATTATTTTTAATAAAGGAGACATGATATTTCAAAACCCTTTTTTTTAGTTTTTGTATGAATCTGAATAATTGTTTTTAATCTATATTTCATTGTTTTAAGTAATGTGTGCAATTGAGGACACTGATAGAGATTCTTGTTTTTATTAAAAACTAGCAAAATACCCGCGCTTCACAGTGGAGAAGTAGTGTGTTAAAGAAGTTATGAAAAAAAAGGTAACATTTTAAAAATAACATAACGTGATTGTCAATGTAATTGTCGTAGGCTTATTTTAGTATTGAGAATGATGAGTATGATTGTAAATGTTGTGTATGAAAAATACACATTTTTAGGATGTAAGGATCTCTTTGTAAGCAACGCTTGCAGTTCTGCCCTCAGGCTGTAAAATGTCTGCTGAGCTTACTCTTGAGCATGCAACATACAGTTGGCCATGTGAGAAGCAATCTTGTGTCAAGTCAATGCCGACCTTTTTTAGAGTCTGGCCCTGTGACTCATTTATTGTCATAGCAAAGCTGACCCTTACTGGAAATTGGAGGCGTTTGAAAATTAATGGGAGGTAAAAGGGTATGAGAGGGATGCAAGGAATAAATAGTCTTCTCTGAGCCTGTTTCAGTGAAGACAGTTGCCTCAATGAGGTTCTTGCGCAGAGATTCGATCTAAAGTCTGGTGCCATTATAAAGTTTTGGTGGTTGTAAGTTTCGTAATAAAGTTGTGGAGTAAATGAAAAGGCAGGAGTCACCAGCAGGTAGACGTGAATCAAGGCGAACAATAACAAGCTTGAAGCAGTGGAGTAAAGAAGAAGGGAGCAGTGAGCACGAACAGCTGAGGACAGTAAGGAAGCGAGTGAGTAGGCACATGAGCATGGGATGTCATTAATGTATATAGGCAGGGAGCCAACCACGTGGTAGGTGTGTGAACAGTGGCCGTGTGGAAAAAGGAACGGGGGCCGGGGGTGGCCCTTGTGTATGAAATAAATCCTCTTTTAATGGAAATAAGGAATGAAACCGCCAAAAGGAGAGCTCAGTTCCTAAACTTCCTTATGGCGTGATGGTGAGAACCGCCAAAAAGAAGACGTTATTTTCAAAAGTTTATTACGGGGCACAACACGAAATGAAACATACTTAACATTTGTAAGTATAGTGTAGAGGATGAGCATGTGAAAATTGGAAGTAGCAAAAATAGTAAGGAGGGGTTTCCCCTATCTATATATACAGTTTAGGGGGTACACCCGTTTCCCCCTCTTGGGCGTTGTAATAGGACATGAAACATACCTAACTTTTATAAGTACACTACAAGGAATGAGCATGCAAAATTTTAGCTTCCCACATATATGGAAAGTGGAAGAATTAGTGATGAGTCAGTGAGGGCTTTGCCTTTTATATGTGTAGATAGCAAAATACCCGCTCTTCGCAGCGGAGAAGTAGTGTGTTAAAGCAGTTATGAAAAAGAAAAGGAAACATTTTAAAAATAACATAACCAGCGGTAAAGCAAGGAAGACTCCGTAATAAGGACGGTTGGGTGCATGTAGAAGGGGTGCCTGCTAACCTAAAAGGGATATTCGGAGATGATGGCTTTACTTGTCTGTTGTGGAGTGGGCTTCGGCCATGGATGGACGCTAACGCCGAGTCACCTGGGCGAGACGGACTTCATTCTTCAATAAAGGAACTGTCGCCGAGCCGGTGAGACCGCTTCTTTACATGAAAATTAAGTAAACGTGTCCGCAGCGCACATCAGGATTGGTCGCTGGATTCACTGCAGACTTCCCAGTTCAGATAAAGGACTGGGGAACGTGTGGGGATTGTGTGTGTCTGGGTGTCTAATTTATATGTGTATATAAGTTGTAATATAGGTTAAGTACATGTGAATATATTTGCGTTGTTTATAAATAAGATATTCTTTCTGTTTCTTTACCTTGCTTTCTTTCTTCCCTGCAGTGTTTTGTTTTCAGCAGCGTCTCTATGAAGTTGTGGGTTTGCCTGTGAGTATTTAGTGACAGTGTGTCTATTATCTTGTGGATTTTTCTGCAAGTATTTAGCGACAGCGTGATGAAGTTGTTTCCGTCTAGCTGCATCAGAAAATGTACCACGACGTCTGACACGCCTCCTTTTTACTGTTTCCTCACAGCTTGGAATGCTGCTGACGGTTGGCCTTATATGGGCAGGCAGCAAACTACGTGGGAGGCGTGGTGATGGGGGACGCAACTCTGCCTCACATGGCGACCGAGCTGCAGGCTATGGCCGTATATATGTACATAAGTAGTATTCAGTTATGACCATTACGCGTAGAATTTTGAATTGAAACCTGCTTTACTTTTGTAAGTAACCTGTAAGGAATGAGCCTGCAAATTTCAGCCTTCTACCTACATGGGAAGTTGGAGAATTAGTGAAGAGTGAGTCAGTCAGTCAGTCAGTCAGTCAGTCAGTCAGTCAGTGAGGGCTTTGCCTTTTATTAGTATAGATTATATTGTTTTTTGATTTAATTACACAGTTTAAGTAAAGTTCATTACCAAGCTCAGGGACCTGAATCTAAACACTTCACTGTGCAGCTAGGTTTTTAACTTCCTGGCAGGCAGATCCCAGATGATTCGAGTGAATGGCCACACCTCATCATTCCTCACTGTTAACACTGGGGTTCCACAGGGTTGTGTCCTGAATCCTTACTGTAACTTCCTCTACACATAAGACTGCAAGGCTGCGCATGACTCTAACATAATTTGTCAAGGCTTGCCGATGACACAATTGGTAGGCCTGATATCTTACAACAATGAGCAGGTTTAACTTAATGAAGAGACTGTCACACTGGTATCTGGACAACATTCTTCTCCTGAATTCCAGCAATACAAGGAAGCTAATTGTGGACTTAAGGGAAAACATATTTGAGGAACTACCACCCCCTAAGTATTAAAGTACTCTGGTGGAGAGGATGGACAGTTTGAGATATCTTGGTGTATACATCACATACTGTAGGATCAGACCTGGTCCAATGATATTAACACTTTTTTGAAGGAGGGGGAACTACATAGTCTTTACCACCTCAAATGCCTAAGGATTTTAGTCTGCCCTCCTAGATAGTAAAGAACATATTCACCATGTACTGACAGGAAATATTACCGCCTAGTTTGGAAAACAACACATAGAAGGACTACAAGGCACTGCAGAGAGTGGTGCAGTCAACAGAACACATCATTGGCTGTGCATTCTCTAACTTCCAGAACATTTAAATTAAGGTTTGTCAAACCTGGGAAAAAAAATTAATTTGCGATACCAGCCCTCCCAACAATGGCCTCTTCTCTGTTCTGCGGTCAGGGAAGTGCTACCGTTGTCTGAAAACCAGTTCAGACAGACTTAGGAGGAGCTTCTTTTCACAGTGCACAAGCATCTTAAATGAGGACAGAGCCTAAAGCTACATGACGTTCTATTGTTATTATGTCATTAATATTGTTATTATGTACATATTGATTTTTATTGTTTATTATCTTGTGTATTTTTGTTTTCTAATGCACACTCATACAAGTTTAGCAAGTAAGCATTTCACTACATATTAAACTGTGTGTGTAACTCTATGTAATGTGATTAACAATTAGGCAGCAGACAAAAAAGTTTGGGGATAGCCACCCTGTATAGTGAAAAATCAGCAAAAGTAAAAGAAACACGGTTTACAACTGAACTGAACTGAGTTCACAACTGAACTGACTAACAAGTTGTATACTGGTCTTAAATATGGTGGAAAAAGGGAAGAAGTGGTGACGTCATCAAGAGGCAGAGTCTTTGGCTGAGCTGCAGAGGAACAAGAAGATAGAGAGGATCAGATGAGAGCACCAACCCCTGGTCTGGCTGACAAATAACACTATTTGAACCTGTAAACTGTCCCCAAAGCGCATGTGTGTCACAGTGACAAATAAAAATTGATTTAATTTGTTGTGTGCAGCACTAAGGTTTGTAAGTGGATGTTATATGTATGTTTGTAAATGTATGTTATATGAAAATAAAACTGAATTAACTTGAAAGACTTCATTGCTTACGTCAATTCTTCCTCCATCTATGTCCTGAATCCCTTGCCTCTTGTGGTCATTATAAGCCACTAAAAGAACCCTACACCACTACCCAGCGCATCCTCAAGTCAAGATGAGATGTTACCCTGGAAGCCATTTATGCTGAGAAACCAGGATGGCCAGTTGGGTGGCAAAGTTGTCCTCTTCAAAAGTACACTGCTTTGTAGATGCAAAACAGCCTTCTACTCTGATTGGGATTCAAGCCCCTCAAGTGGCCACTGTGTATCTCCTCCAGACAAGCTATATAATTAAAATTTTATTTTCAATATATATATATAAAACAATCAGATATGTTTTATATGGTGTCTATATTCTGATTGGGGCAGAGGAATTGTTCCAACATATCAACTCCCACCTTATCGATTAGAGACCCAATCTACCTGCTTGAAGTGTACTCTGGTGAAGTGATGGGGACTATTTCATGCAAGGCATATGCTTCAGGTGCAGACATACAGTATTTTTCCACATCTTGGTGAAAACACCACAGCAAAAAGTGTAACAAAAGCAATGAATGGGTCTGGTTGTAAACTTCCTACTCCTATAAGCCACACTTAGGCCATCTGAAGAACTTGTCTGTGGCACAAGCAGTTGAAATCAAGAAAGCCAAACCAGTCAGTGACACTGGAAAGAGAGTGCCATAACATTGGTTGGCTACTGGTAGCGTGCAGATTGCTACTTTAAATCACAAATCTGAGAAAAAACAGCTGCCCACTATGATTTTTAAAGAAGCATTAAAACTGATAGTAAGAATACAAATGTAGGCCTGGTGAGAGCAGTGCAGTATAAATGGAGAAGGCTGAATTGTGGATGACAGGGAATGAAGACAATAAATTTGTTGTACTCAAAAATATATCCTCTCATCAATTTAATTACATCAATCATGTTCCCAAAAGAAGAAAGAATCAAGTCTATCCTTTGTAAACATTAAAACAAATAATTGATCTACTTTACCATCAAGACTGACAGGAATTTGACTTTTACTTTCACCAGTATTGATTTACACCCTTCAAACAAATTGATTCACTATCTGCAGAAGAAAGTTCCTTCACAACACCATTAATCTTGGTTGACAGAACGCAGGAAACTAACAGTTCTAAGCATAAATTGTAAATAAAGTGCTTGCTATAAATAACCAGCAGCCTAACAAAATATTATCCTGTAAGGTAAACTAAGTGGCATGAATGTATGAAAGACAAGAAGCTTGCTATAATTATATAAATAAAAGAAAAATCATAATTGTGACCTTTTGGCTATTCCTATTATTTGCTTTACCTGCTAGGGGGATTTAAATTGAAGCAGATGAAACATGTAGATGGACGTGTATCACAGTGGAATGGAATGAGGTTTTTTTTGCCCACCATGCAGCAACAACATAAAGGCAGCAAATACACACTATGTACAAACATCTGGGGTCCAGAAATGGACTCAATATGTATTTGTTTTATTTGGTGCTATAATAACATGAATATTATATTGATAAATATTTTATACAACCTAAAAAGCAGCAACATATGAAAGACTAGCCTCCTAAAGGTGATTTTAATATATTCCTCCATTTAGACTCCAACGTTGGGGTTTTTCAGAGCAACAGCCACTCCTATCAGCCACGAGTGCAAGGCAGGGACCTATCATGGGCAATGTGCCAGTCCATGGCCAGGTGCACACACATGCAAATACAGTAGGTACCCACGTTCATGCTAGACCAAGTAAGTTAATCTTAACATCTTTGGTATGCAAGAGGAAATACAGAGAGCTCTTGAGGAAAAGCCTCACAAACATGGGGTTTATGAGCAAAGTCCACACACATCCAGGATTCTGTTCCAGAGTGGTTAGATGGCAGCATGCTCCCTCAGAATATGTTTATTAGACATTACAGCTTTTACTAAACCAAAAGTCTATATATAGTGACCACAAGGGGATGACAGAGTGCCCCAAAACACAGACACAGTATAGCACCACACATTATTTGGATAAAATAAAGGCTTTTTATTCTCTCCAGGCACTTCTTCCCAAACCTCTCTCCAGTAACAATCCATAAGTATACAATAAATCAAACAATTCCCACAATTTTTCCTCCCCCAGGAATGCTTCTCCATATCTTCTGTGGAGCACTTCTAGGCCATAAGGCAAGTAGGAAGGTCCTCACCCGACAGAGCCCTCTCTCAATTCCCACGAACCCTGATATGGCTGCATTTTCGGACTCCATCTCCCAAGCATCACTGCAGGAGTCCCGAATGGGTTCCCATATGAGGACCACTTCCATCTGGTGTATAGGGGATGGAATCACTCCTGACTCTTGGCTTCTGCTGGTCCATCCATTAACATACACCAGCCAGGTATAAAGTTATTTATTTGTTCTGCTGACCCATCCACCTCCCATCCAGGTAATGTATATCTCTCTTTCATCTGAGATGCCTGTTCTCCTGTTACAAAATAAATATTCATCCATCCATCCATCCATCCATCCATTATCCAACCCACTACAGGGTCAAGGGGGTCTGCTGGAGCCAATCCCAGCCAATACAGGGCGCAAGGCAGAAAACAAACCCTGGGCAGGGTGCCAGCCCACCGCAGGGCACACACACACACCAAACATACACTAGGGGCAATTTAGAATTGCCAATGCACCTAACCTGAATGTCTTTGGACTGTGGGAGGAAACTGGAGTGCCCGGAGGAAACCGGAGCAGGCAGGCACGGAGAGAACACGCAAACTCCATGCAGGGAGGACCCAGGAAGCAAACCCGGGTCTTCTAACTGCGAGGCAGAAGAGCTACAAATGCACCACTGTGCTGCCCTAAAATAAATATTATAAAATAAAATATTATATCCTTCCTAGTGGTATAGTGGTGGTTATAAGACAAAGACAGAAATAAATAGCACTAAAGAAAGAATACACTTAGCTTCTTTTAATATTGGCTGGGCACTCACAATAATACAATTTTTGAAGGAGAGCTTCTAGCAAAAGTGTGGAGTCGTGGGGTTCCTGCAGTCGAATCTTGCCACTTTGACAGTGTGGAAGGCATGGTTCCTCGGTACGGGCAGGAGTGATGTTCAGTGCAGCTGCCAGAGCGTTATACTTTTCTCATGGTCTTTGTCTCCAAAATAAGAACATGCACTTGCCAAACATGGAATTCATTCGGTGCAAACACAGGCAAACCCTGAAGAGCAGTCTGTAACCCCTGACCACCTCAGCACTATTAACAGCCTGCCTGAGCTGCCCCCACTTGTCTCTTCCCATCTCAAGTGCCTTCTCCTTCTCTTGCTTACATGGCAGTAATGCTTTCTCCCTGTCAGACTGTTTACATGGCTTCAACTGTGTATATTTATGACCTCAGTTACCCTTTTTAAATAAAATGATGTCCATGGAATAAACCTCACAGATCACATTGGCACACTTCAAACCTTTGGCTACAGCCACTACGCCACCTTCCTTAGGTTTGCTAGATAAAATACAAAATTTAAAATATGAAAAGAACAGGGTGTCCACTACATTCATTTAGTAATAAAATCCTGTAATTTTGAAATTTTGATCCAGTCGCAATTTTTTTTCTCCATGCCTGTGGTAGTAGCGGTAGTACTGTTACATGTACAGAGTACAATTCATGTCAAACAATAATCCCAATAGACAACTATTTTTCTTCTGTTTAAAAAATATTGCTTGGCCAGAATCCAGCTGCCTCCCTAGTAAAATGAACAGTGACTACTAACATGTCCAGCTGCTATTTTACCTTATTGCATGCAAATCCCTGTCAGTGGCACTAAGAGGCGAAATGCAGCTCCCATTAAGATTATAGTGGTTCAAAATGCCACCCTACCTTGTATGTTGATTGCAGAATTGTTTGTATCTTGTATCAGGAAGTTTAAACATCCATCTATAATTGCAAAGTGACTGATAAAAACACAATCATGTACAAAGTTTAACAACTTATCAATGGTTCACATTAACTTTGACTCCAGAGCTTCAAAACCTTTCAAGAAATTAACAGATAAAATGGAGGCAACATTACAAAAGCAGGAGGGGGGTGGGAGTCCAGTACTTTAAGAGCAATACCTGTAATGATGTATTATGTATCAGTTTCTGTAGTTATTGTTGTAAGGCAAAACTTACATAAGAAAATTAAAAAAAAATTAAACAAAATTAAAGAAGGCCTATAGCTTTAATCAACACTAATGAATGCAGTAAGTTCCCCTTGGATTTAATCATTCATTTTTGAGCTATCATGTCCCAGATTTACATCCAGATATGCAGTACTAGGGTGTTGTACTGTGTTAGCCATAATGAATGTAATGAGAAGTCGGGCAAAATGACACCTTTTATTGGCTAACTAAAAAGATAAAATTTGCAAGCGTTCGAGGCAACTCAGGCCCCTTCTTCAGGCAAGATGTATCGAAAGCTTGCATATTGTAATGTTTTTAGTTAGCCAATAAAAGGTGTCATTCTGCTCGACTTCTCACTACATCCAGATATGCAGAATGACACACACAAACCACAGACATAAACATCGGTTCAAAAAGCGTTTAAATCATGTGCAGGGATGCCTAAATTGTCTCTCTATTCATAATCACACTAAATCTGAGGAAAGTCACAGAACGAAGGACTGGGGCTCCAACAATTCCCATTTATTTGGTAGGTAGTGCTTAAAAAAATAGAACCTGTCCTTTGTATCTCCTTGAATATCATGGTGTGGCCACCATGGAAGGGATTAGTACCTTGGGGCTGTGGCTACTTCTTCTCAAGGGGGAGAACAGACGGTGGGAGACTGTGCCCCTTCTTGTATTCCCAAGAGAGAATCAGAGCTCATGTTCATAACTAAACATATATATGCATATGCCTATAGTCTTTCTTTCTTTCTTTCTTTCTGTTTAAGTCAATTACGGAGCAAAGTGCTGTACAATGAACAAATCAGAATACGCAATAACGATGGAAAGATAAAGAAACCACAATAAAATATAATAAGAACAATAAAATACAATATTAAAAGTAAAACAATCTTTATATTGAAGGAAAAACCAGAGGAAAAACACTGAAATTTTAAATTTGCTATTGTTTAGGCCAACCTAACATGAAGAGGCAGGGAATTCCAAAGTCTAGGGGCGACCACTGAAAAAGCACGGACTCCCCTGTGCTTCAGTCTAGGCTGCAGCACAACCAAAAGAAGCTGATCTGAGGATCTAAGTGATCGTGACTGCCTGTAAAAGTGTAAAACATCATTGTGATATGGTGGTGCTAACCCAGTTAAGGATTTGAAAACAAATAATAAAATCATAAGGTCAATTCTAAATCTAATTGGAAGCCAATGGAGAGAGGCCAATATTGGTGATATACGATCAAACTTGAGTTTGCCTGTGAACAGGTGGGCATCTGCAAACAGGTGAGAGATGCCAGTCTAACCCCTGTGTAGAGTGAATAGCAATTGTCAAGTCGAGAATGTATAAAAGCATATATTACTCTCTCAAAATCATTAAAGGATAAAAATGGTGTAACTTGTCAAAATTCTTAACTGATGAAAGCTAGCTTTAACAACTGAATTCATTTGATTATGCAATTTAAAAAGACTATCAAAAATCATATCTAGATTCTTTATGTGGAGCCAATAAGGAGCCAATGTCCATAGCGACAACAGGATCAAATAATTGCATTTCAGTTTTCTCCAGGAAATTTAAGGATATTCAAGACTTAATGTCCTCAATTCAGTTTAAGAAGTGTTTTATACAATTATTATTATGTTTAAGGGGCATATGAATTTGAGTATCATATGTAAAGCAAAGATATTTTTTAAGATATACTCCAAAGGGAGCATTAAAAAGAAAACAGGATTTGCTCAAGAATGGATCCCTGAAGGACCCCCCACAAAGTGAGAGAAACTGGGGAGGATGAAAACTCACCATAATAAACAGAAAAAGTTCTTCTTGTAAGATATGATCTGAACCAATTGAGAGCGATGCCTTTAATACTGGCACACTGCTCATAGCAAGAAATAAGGACATGATGATCAACTGTATCAAACACTGCAGTGGGATCTCCAAGGTCTAGAATGGGTCAATTTCCAGAATCTGTCATTCGTAGTACATCATTATGCACTTTTAGCAGTGCAGGGTCAGTCTTTAAAGCCAGAATGAAATAATTCATAAATACAACGCTTGTCCAAGTATGCCTGCAATTGGGAAAGGGCCACTTTCTCCATTACATCAGAGAGGAAGGGCAATGTAGAAATTGGCCTAAAATTTGAAAGATTAGAGGGGTCCAAATTTGTCTTTTTAGTTGTTTAGTCTTTTTTCAGTGGCTTCACTATTGCATGTTTAAAAACAGCGGGAGCCTGCCTTGTAGAAAGACTGCTGTTGACAAGAGCTAAAACACCCATATTGTTAGAAACCTCGTTGCAATGATGGGACAGAATAACATCTGAAGGACAATTTGTGAGTTTTTCACTACCAGTTATATCAGTTATAAAAGACAGAGACATGGGTTCAAACCAATTAAAAATGACAGAGCAGGTGGAAAGAAATGATGGGCTGTAAAAGGGGGTTGAAATCTCAAAAACCTTTAAGAATACACATCAAAGCAATTCAAGAAAGACAGATGTATTACTGTATTAATAATATTAAATAAAATTTGATGTCTGTGACAGCTTTCCAGAATAACACTAGAAAGATCTTTGACATACATGACCACTCATGACTTTCAATCACTCTCTTCACAAGAGCGACCCACAAATCTGACCACTCTACCATTCATTGGTCATAGCCCCCCTTTCACTGCTGTGGGTTCATTCTGCCTTTTTAGCAGCCTTCTGTTAGACTTGGCGTAGGTATACATTTTGATGGGGGTAGCTTTGATAAGTTACTTTAATATTAATGTAAAAGTGATCACTGACAACATCAGCAAAATATTCCTATCCCTGGTAAGCTCTTGTTGGCTTTTTCCAGAATATGAAAAATCCATTGCACTTTTATAAAAATATATATTTGAACTTAGCATCCTATAGTTTTGACATTCAAAATATACTCGGCTCTCTTGTCAATATAACATATTCAGATTACTATTTGCTTATGATTACTCTGCTAACTCATTAATAATTTTTTTCTGTGAAAATCTACAGCAATACAAGCATCCAAGAATGAAGAGCACTTCAATGATTATTGGTATTCTAAGAGCCATGGGTTTTATTTATGAGTCCAACACAAACCGTCATATATATGACCATAGACTGGCCCTAAAACAGGCTTCAGATGAAATAACCAAGCAAAGGTGGTTGAAGTGAAAATGCACTACCATATGCAATGATAATAAAATAACACAACTCTATGCCAAAATAGACATTAGTAATACAAATAAAGGACCTTGATTGAGCCGTGGGATGCTTCCAAGAACCAAACAATATGCTCATTCTCATCTCTCTCACATATCTCTCAAAGGCCACTGAGATCTCTATCTCCTGACCAGCGAGCCCTCGGCACTTAATGTTTCTAGATCCATTGAAGCCTGGGCCCACTGTTGCATCTGGGCTATCCTGTGGTCACCTAAGTCCTGCTGCTGTATGTGTGACGCTCCTTCTTGTGGGACAAGGTGTTCCTGCCTGTTCCTCTTACCATGGGAATATATTGCCCTTCAGTGCCCTTCATTAGAATCATTAACAGAATTATTACATTGTAATTTCAGGTCTTGCTTGACAAAATGACTAGCACATGTGTTGCTTCCTCTTATTATTTTATACTATTACAATATAATCAATCAATAGGCAGAATTAGAAAAATAGTTAAAACGTTTACTGTGGCTTGCTGCTGACTGTAAATATACACTTCCTCTATTGCCCATTAAAGCATGGAAATTCATATTTGTAATTGTACTGCAGTTTTAATCTTTTTAATGATAAGCAACATTATTTTTCATTAATGCCAGCCAACATGTTATCTTTGTCAAAATTTACAATGCAGTGCATTGTCTGCAGTCAAAAATAATAAAGAACAGAGGTGCTAATTTATTATTGTGTATCCTAAAGCGTTCCATGCTTAATGTTTCTTGGTCAAGTCGACTTCCATCAGTTCATCCTCTTTCTGTATTTGCTTATTGCCTGTAAGAGTCAGACACCCAGACCAGCGGGAGTGGGCAGCATTATGATGCCAGCCTCTAATGGTAAAGCTATTGCCAGATAAAAATTCCATCCACAGACGTTACAGCCCAACTGCTCTAGTACATTTTAGAAGTCATGAAATGTTTTTCTTCCTACAGAAAGTAAAATCCCCAGACATACTGTAACTCCTTACTTCAAGCATAACCATATTTGCTATGGCTATAATTCAGTTTTTTAGTTCTTGATACAATAAATAGAATTAGATTATATTGTGGGTGTATAAAGAAATTAAATACGTGTTTCTTGATATTCATGCTATACACAAGGATGATTTAGAAGTTTTAAAATTTATATACTGTCAGTGATGCCAGGGGTAACGACCCGGCCGGGACGCCTTGAGGGACCGGAGGAGGGTCTACGCGCGCCCTGGATCACGTGGGGGCCGCCATCCTGGTTGCTTTGGGGGCCACGGGCATAGAGCTTGGAAGCTCCACCCTGTAGGGGCCCATGGTCGCCGCCAGGGGGCGTTCCCGTGCCTTGGGAGCCCTGGACCTCAGCACTTCCGCCACACCAGGAAGTGCTGGGGGGAATAAGAGCAGGGACACCCGGAGTGCTTCCAGGGATGCAGCCGGCACTTCCGCCACACAGGGGTGTGTCGGCGGGTGATTGCCGGAACCCACCTGGAGCACATCCGGGTGATAATAAAAGGGGCCGCCCGAAGTGGAACAAAGGCATTGTTGTGGCCAGGACTTTGGGGACTTTTGGGGGTTTTGTGGTGCACTCGTGAACTTATATTTGTAAATAAACGTGATTGTGGGTGAGATGAACGTGTCCGCTTGTCTGTGTCTGGGCCAGTCTCCACAATGGCTCCCAAGGTGGGGCGATCTGTCTGGTACAAGAGCGTGCCGGCGCTGGAGGAACCCGCAACGGCGTGTCGCCCAGCGAAGCCATGTCGGGGACATTTCCTTGGGCAGACGGGATCCGGGAGGTAAGTTCCCTGCTTGTCGGCAACCGGCCCTGTGGGGCCGAGTGTGTTCTTTATTTACAGAGCAGGGGCTGCTCGGATCCGCGTCAGTGGCGGGGGCATGTCGGTTTGCGAGGCTCCAGCGGTGCGGCAGCAGCTACGAGAGTTGTGGAAAGGGAGCCGCTGCCGCTCGTGAAAGCCCAAAAAGGCCACCGCACCAGGAAGAGAAGAGCAAAGATGGCCGCGGACCGGAAGTCCCACCCGCTGACAGGCACGGGATTGGCCAGTGTGTCTTGTGTGCCCACCAATGACTGTATAGAGGTGGGACCAAGGAATGCCTGTCTCGTGCCTGGGAGAGACCCGAGGAAAAGGAGGAATCGAGGGAAGAATGCCGGTTCCGCCAATATAGGAGGACGTGATGCTGGCTGCTCACATGCGGTTGCTGGCCGCCCTCTGCAGGGGCAGGGGGAACCCGTGAAGTCAGCGGGGAGGAAAGGACTGAAGGCGGTCCCGTCTGTTACATCGATATGAGGGACACGGAACCCACGGAGGGGGTGCCAAACAGGCAAGTGCCGGGGTGCCGTTCGGAGGGGGGAGCGCTGCCAGTGTGTGGCACAAGGGGACGCCAGAGAAGGGTGTCCAGGCAGCGGTTCTGCCCCCGTCTTTCTATTTCTTTGCAGGACTGGATCCTGGACGTGCAATAGGACCCTCTACGTTGGGAACCTGCCCTCATGCGACGGGCCGTCTGACAGGAGGACTCTCCGCTGGTGAGGGGGTGCCGCCACGGCTGGCAGAGCCTATGACAGAGTGAGTGGTGCCAACCAAAGGGGCGTGAAAACCTCGGAGAGGGTGCCGAAGGAGTGGGCACCGGGGTGCCGGTAAGAGGGGGGAGCACAGCCTGTGCGAGGCACAGGGGGGCAACAACTGGTGGTGTTCAGGTGGCATCTTCACCCCTATCCCTGTTGGGAGAACAGGGCCGGACCTCGGCGGCCCAGGAGTAGGACCCGCTTCGGGGGTAAGCTGCCCTCGTGGGACGTGTCGCTCCTCCCGAGTGGTCTTCGCTGGCTGTGGGGCACTGTCAGGGATGCCAGGGGCAATGACCCGGCCAGGACGCCTTGAGGGACCGGAGGAGGGTCTATGCGCGCCCTGGATCACGTGGGGGCCGCCATCCTGGTTGCTTTGGGGGCCACGGGCACAGAGCTTGGAAGCTCCACCCTGTAGGGGCCCGTGGTTGCCGCCGGGGGCGTTCCCGTGCCTTGGGAGCCCTGGACCTCAGCACTTCCGCCACACCAGGAAGTGCTGGAGGGAAGAAGAGCAGGGACACCCGGAGTGCTTCCGGGGATGCAGCCGGCACTTCCGCCACACAGGGGCGTGTCAGCGGGTGATTGCCGGAACCCACCTGGAACACATCTGGGTGATAATAAAAGGGGCCACCTCCCTTCATTCAGGGCAAGAGTCGGGAGCGGAGAGGACTGAGCTTGGTGGAGGAGGCAATGAGGCGGCCTGAAGTGGAAGAAAGGCATTGTTGTGGCCAGCACTTTGGGGACTTTTGGGGGTTTTGTGGTGCACTTGTGAACTTATATTTGTAAATAAACGTGATTGTGGGTGAGATGAATGTGTCTGCCTGTCTGTGTCTGGGCCAGTCTCCACAATACTAATAGTTAGTGCCTGTGATTATCTGCAATTGATACACTTCAGCATTATAGGAACAGTTATGTTTAAAATTATTTATCTTAACATTTTCACCCAGTTTTCTTACATAACATTTCATTGTCATACTGTCTGCAAAAATACATTTCCTTCTAGTGAATTTGAATTGAGTGCAGAACAGTAGCATCCTGCTCAGTGGTAATTCTCACCTTGTGTCCTTGGTTGACTGTATGGTCTTTTTTGTGACCTGACATTTGCGCGATAGACATATGAGCGCCGACAAAATAGCGCCAATTAAAACGAGGCATCAAAATCGCGAAGACAAAATCACGCCGACAAAATCGCAAAAGTTTCATTAAATATGAATTACTAGTTTAAAGCATATATAATAATGTTTATTTTAGAAGTTAATATTATGAGACGCGGCATGCCATCAGCACAGCACGCAGATAGTCCTTAAGATCACGCCCTGCATATGTAGGAAGAATTGCAGCAAGACGTCTTGATAGTTGAGCGTATTTAGACTTGCTGGCTGCCTGACTGCTGGTAATTCCGCTTTGTATATGATGCATTATGCCAACCCTCAACTGAGTTATTTGTTTGCGGCATGCCATCAGCAGTTATAACAGTTATAACCTAGCACATAATGTGTACATAATGCGCACGTACGCGTCCCGCTCTCTTGGCCTCTCTCGCGATTTTGTCATGGCGATTTTGTCGGTGTGCATTTGTCAAACCAGTTAGCGGCTTTGTCGGTGCTCATTTGGTGAACCGTCTTTTTATATATATATATATATGTAAAACACAGCATAATTCTTTATTCACATTTGCTCTTAGTAAAGCAAGGAAAGGTGTAACAGATCTAACATATTACAAAAATTAGTAATAACATTTAATACTTTCCAAAACATACATATCACAACTAAAGTACACAACTAGGGCTGCTGCTCAATTAAAAAATGTAATCGCAGGTAATTGAATGATTAAACTTTTAATTGCAATTAACTGCATAATAATCAAAATTTATCATATTTCTTCAAGCATATTTGTATTTTTCAATAGCGCAGAAATACCTCAGTGTTTAATTTCTAATAAAATCATTTTAAATAATTGCTTTCCTTTGCATATTAAATTATTTCAGTTAGTTTATTGAACAGTTTTCTGTAACAGAAAAAACAACAGCCAAACACTCCACCCCACTATAATATTTTGCAAAACCAATAGATATGATCTGGACAGCTGTGTTGTAAGACAACATACCAAAAGGACTAGTAATTGCATATTAAAAAACAGAAACTTGAAATCATGGCTGAGCTTTTATGCACAATCAGCACTGTTAGAGCTCAGGTTGTGCTTAACTGTGTGATCCACAAGAGTCAATGCTACAGCTGTTATCTGGAGAGGAGGAGCCATTAATTAGATTAGAAATGTGTATAGAAAACTTCTAAATATGTATCTAATAAGGTTATTTATTTAGATGTTTCAAATTATACATTGTCACCGATTTCTTTTTTTAATTCATAAATGATACATTCTGACACTGGCTGCATTCATCCTTTCCTCACTTCTGACTAGTCTTCCTGCTTCCACCTCTGAGATATAACCCCATAGCATGATGCAGTCCACCAAGATGCATCACAGTAAGGCAAGTGACGTGCAGCACTTGGTCTTTGCCAGACAAAGTCCTTGGAATTTTGGTGAAAAAGCTGAATTTTTGTCTCACCAGACCACAGAACCCTTTTCTTTATGCTTTTAGAGTCCTTAAACTATACTGTATAACATGCATTTGACTCAAGAGTGTCTTCCTTCTAGACACTGCTACAAAAAACGCCTGAATGATGGGCTTCTGTTGAGACGGTCGTCTTTCTGACCAGTTCTCCTCTCTCAGCATAGTACTTCTGCAGATCTGTTAGAGTGACCATTTGCTTTTGGGTTTTTTCCTGAACAAAGCTGTTTTTGCCTGGTTATACAGTTTGGTCAGGCGACCAACTCTGGGAAGAGTCCTGGCGATTCCAAACTTTTTCCATTTCATTATTCATTGAGGTCAGTATACTCCTGGAAACACTTAAAGCTTTAGAAATGGTTTCATACCCTTGCCCTGAACTATACTGTACCTCACCATAATTTGATAACAGATGTCTACAGAGAGTTCATTGGACTTCATGGCTTGAGTTTTTGTTCTGACATGCAGTGCAACGTTGGGACGTTATATTCACAGGTATGTGCCTTTCTAAATGATGTCCAATGAATTCAGTTTGCCCCAGGTGGACTCCAATCAAATTCTTGACACATCCTGAGGATAATTAAAGGCAACAGGATGCATCTGATTGCAATTTGGAGTTACAGTGTAACTGGTCTGAATACATATATATGAGAGATTTCCATTTTTGATTTTTAATGAATTTGTGAATATTTCTTAAAACATATTTTCACTTTCTCATTATTGGTTATTATTATTAAGTGTAGATGGATGGGCAAAAATGGTAAATTTATGTATTTAAAATCAAATCTACAGCACAATAAAGTGTGCAGAAAGTAAAGGGGTCTAAATGCTTTCTGAATCCACTGTATGCTAAAACGGTACAAATACACATGTAGCAAACATTATCTGCGTATATTAACAAAGTGTAGGTTTGTTACTAAGCGTAAAGTAATGAGAATTGCCAATACCTATCAGTTACAGTTCTATAGTATAGGATACAGAATGTCAGTCTGTTAGGATGTCTGCTATTCCAGCTCAGTACCATTAAGTACACAGGGAACAATACCTCCTTCACCATGGGTATCTTATTATAGAGCCTGATGGCTAAGGGTTCTACGACCTCTGATTCCAATAAAGTCACAAAAGTTCTCATACTGCTTGCCATTTTAGATTTATTGGTTGATATATAACATGCATAGTCTTCACTGACTACTTTGGAACACCTGCATAGTGTAAAACAGAAAACCTCTACGGGGTGAGATTGGGAGGGGTTATGGAACGTGGATTCACTTTTGAGAGTACTGTCCCAGGTTTGTTTCATTTTAATCAATTTCATTTTAATACTTGTTTCATGTTTCATTTAATCACACCTTCTCCTTGGCTGGTATGTTGGGGACATTCAACTGTTGTTGTGACATCATCGTCAAATCATGGTGTGGTGGACAACATCTTATGTGAAGATAAAAGACTGCTGGCTGCGCCTCGTCTGAACTTTAAATTAAGTTAAGTGAGTCAAGTAAAGACTTTTTTGCACTCTCTAAATAAAATCATTTCAATTTCTGCTTACTTCTGACTTTGAGTTTGGCTTCCCTTTATAAAAGAATGTTTGCCTACTTATGTTGACCTTTGTCTGTATATGAGTCTGACAATTAGTTATCATTCGATCCTAGGTCAGAGAGGACAGATTTGTTAGATAATTACACGGGTCACAAGTTTAAAACTTTTAACAACTTAAAATTTTCATACGCATGCACATGTTTTAAGAATAACATTTCCAGAAGATCATGTCACAAAAATGAGTCACTTCCACCTTATGCAAATGTACAGATCATCCAAACCTCCATTAACTGCACCTCCTTAGGAAACAGAACTGACTCAAGCCTACCATTCAGATGCACTCTAAGGTATTTGTATGCCCTCACCATCTCCACATCTTCACCATCAATGAGAAGTGGCAGTAAAGTGGGCTTGAGCCTCCTGAAGGCTTCGATTATTTTCTTTGTCTTACTGATTTTAGGCTGCAGGTGGTTCAGTTTGCACCATTCAGCAAATTCCTTCACTAGTGCCCTGAATTCTTTCTCTGGGTACCTCAGATACACTTAACCATGGGTGTGCTACTGGAAGATATCTGCAGAAGACATGACTATAAGGTATATTGTACACCTCGGTATTGTATCTTATGTTTGAGGTGTACAGGGCAAATAGGATGGGAACTAGTGCAGTTTCCTGTGGAACCCCTGTGCTACCAAATCTGATACAAAGTTCTTGAGCCACTAAACCTACAGTACTAACAATAAGGTAGTCCGTTATCCAGGACAGAATGGTAGCATCAACCCTCACTGACTGGAGCTTCTTCCCCTGCAGTCTGAGGTGTATGGTGTTGAATTTACTAGAGTAGTCAACAAACAATATCCTCACCCTGCTGACCTGTTTTTACAGATAGGAGTAGACTCTATTTAACAGAAAGGTGACTGCCTTGTCCATCCCTGTGTGGTCCTGATACTCAAATTGCAGAGGATCCATTACCGTTCAGGCCAAGGGTTGCAAGTAAGACAAAACTATTCTTTCCAATGTCTTCATAATGTGTGAAGTTAGAACCAAAAGTACATAGTCATTTAAGACTGCATTATCTTGGAGACAGGATCCACACAAAATGTTTTCTATGCAGCTGGAACCCTTTGTAAGGTCAGACTCAAATTGAAGATACTAATCTCCTCTAGAAAACTGGAGAAGCAGAGTCTACTCTGGTCGTTCTCTTTTTTCCTGGTATCCGTAAAGAAATTGATTGTGGAAGACCCATTGCTAGTGTGGCTTCTCTTTTCTGGAAGTAATCCCTTCGCCACGTAGTGCTATGCCAGTGTCCTAATCGCCTTTAATTACATCCTAAGAACAAGGCAGTCGATTACTCTTGTTACATTACATGGCTATGCTTAAGTGCAGTATAATTGATAATGCAGTAATAATCCAGGTGTGATGATATCTTACAACAATGCACAGTTCATAGCCAGCCTTTGCTGATGCTTTAGCAAGTTTCATTCTCTTTTGTCAATTTCACATATTTTGGACTTTTTTGAACACTTTGCCACTGCACTATGCATCTCCCACCAAAGCAGGGATGGATACTACCAAAGAGCTGAAAGATAAAGTCTTCTATTAATAGGGTTTGATTTTCTGCCATACTGGCAAAACCTACACCCCACTGAGCTTTTGATTGGCAAATAGATTTCTTTTGATCTTTTCATCTTAACTTCTTAATCTGAATATAAGGACAGACATCAAAGGTAAGAAGTGTTCCCATTTGGCCTAAATGTCAGGAATGTGTTTTTTAATCTAAATAACCTGTTTACTTGTTTCCTTAATCATTCCCTATTAGGCTTTCTTTTTAGCAATGTTGCAAAAGATTGACTTTTTTCAAAAGAAAGTGGTTGATTTATTTTACTTTATGAAATGATAAACTAATCCTTAGCATAATTATGAATAAATGTTATAAAGTAAAATAGTAACAGGTATCAGTAGTGATAATACTGATATTGACTTTTATTTAAATATACTACTTCACACTTTGACACTGCACGTCTGATAAAATTAAGCCATTAATCAATTAATTTTAAGATAAGAGAGATAAATATCTCTTTATGAGACATATGTCAGGTTAATTAATGACACATAAGTATAGTGGGTATGAATATAATAGGAAGCTTTAGGATTTTGGGGTTCACATTGACAGAACATTCTTATCATATAAGCAACATGCAGAACTGATTAAGAAGGCAAATTAAATGTTCAGTGCAGCATGGTGGCACAGTGGTAGCAACGCTGCCCCCCGGGTCCTCCCTGCATGGAGTTTTCATGTTCTCCCCATGTCTTTGTGTGTTTCCTCCAGGTGCTACAGTTTCCTCCCACAGTCCAAAGACATGTAGGTTTAGTGAATTGGTGATGCTAAATTGGTCCTAATGTGAGGTTGGTGTGTGTTCACCCTGTCCAGGTTTGTTCCTGCCTTGTGCCCTATGGTAGATGGGATAGACTCCAGCACCCCAAGCAGCAGTTTAGAAAATGACATGAAATGTTTGGTTATATAATAAAAATGTTTGATTATAAAAAGAGGGGCATTATGCTCAGACTATACAATGAACCCGTGAGACCACAACTGGAGTATTATGTGCAGTTTATTTTTGTATAGAGCTTTTTACTGTATGCAGGTTCAGAGTGCTGTAACACGTTCACAAGTAAATGCAGTTACAAACTTTACAGATTACATAAGGCGTGCACATAAAGACCCAACTTTGTTTAAACACACAGCTAAACAAAGCAATTCCAAACTGATTAATATAAATGGAACCTAACAATATCAGTCCATTAATTGCTGAACTTGGGCCAGTTGACAACTGAGGAGAAGAAAACATAAAAGCCAGTCAAAAAGCATCCCTGGAGAAAGTAAACTTCTGGAGGGTCCACAGTCAGTTATAATAGACAAAGACAGAGTCAGATATGGTCAGAGTCTTGAAGACCTCAGCCAGCTTGCGGCCCATCTCCTCCTGGGCATTCTGTGGAAGAGTCTATGCTGGGATGTCTGCTACCAGAACCTTTACATCTATTGATTCCAAGGCTCCCTTCATTTCTGGTTTCCATGAGCAGGAAAATAGCATGGATGTGGCACAGTGGCACCAAATTCCACATCAGGACACCAAGATCAAAAACAGAATAGAGGAGGGTTAGTAACAGTTCATAATTATGGCATGGAATTTTTATACAAACGACTAATAAACAGTGATGTAGTATGCACAGCTAATCTACAGCTCCACATAGGTACACTATACTGTGTATACTGTGTTTTCTAAACAAATCCAAATCATATTATGTGATATCATCTACTGTTAAATTCTACTCTGCACTTGTAAATTTTTTATTTTTATACTGTATTGAGGATTTGTTCTGTTCTGTGTATTGTATTGACCCCCTTCTTTTTGTCACCCACTGCACGCCCAACCTACCTGGAAAGGGGTCTCTCTTTGAACTGCCTTTCCCAAGGTTTCGTCCATTTTTTTCCCTTCTTGGGTTTTTTTTGGCAGTTTTTTCTTGTCTTCTTAGAGAGTCAAGGCTGGGGGGGCTGTCAAGAGGCAGGGTCTGTTAAAGCCCATTACGGCACTTCTTGTGTGATTTTGGGCTACAGTGCATCCGGAAAGTATTCACAGCGCATCACTTTTTCCACATTTTGTTATGTTGCAGCCTTATTCCAAAATGGATTCAATTAATTTTTTTCCTCAGACTTCTACACACAACACCCCATAATGACAACGAGAAAATAGTTTACTTGAGGTTTTTGCAAATTTATTAAAAAAACTAGCAAAATACCTGCGCTTCGCAGCGGAGAAGTAGTGTGTTAAAGAAGTAATGAAAAAGAAAAGGAAACATTTTGAAAATAACGTAACATGATTGTCAATGTAATTGTGTTGTCATTGTCATGAGTGTTGCTGGCATATGTATATATATATTGTAACGACCCGGCAGCAAGCGCTGGCGGAGTGACGCCGTATGGGTAATTTATGTAAATAGTTTGTGGGGAATGTATGGGTAATTTATGTAAAGCTTATTGTTGTGTTGAAATTAACTTAGTAACCTAATTGTCTTTCTTGTTGTAAGTGTTGTATGTGTTTGTGCTCAATCAGTGGGGTGGGTTGGGTTATCGCTGTCCGGGGTTGTTGTTATTGTAAATAGTCACCATCAATGAGAAAGATGGCTCTGTAAATGACCTTGACCATGACTATACAATGAGTTTTAAGCTTTGTTTTACTGGCTATCTGTTAATAAAAAGATACAACAGGACAGAGCTGTATCATTGCTAAGATTCTATCTAAGCAATTATTGCCGAGACACTCGGAGTCGTGCGGTGTATGGGACACGATTGCTCGTTATCTAAAGAGCTGGGTGCAGCTGCGTGCATAACGCTGGCAATCCGCTAGCCGACAGCTTGGGAGAGGTGCGGCAGAGTTCGGCTCTAAAATCTTTAAAGACTCCACCACGGGTCGCTACAATATATATATATATATATATATATATATATATACACACACACACACACACATATATAAACATATATATACACAACATCATATATATATATATATATATACAGTACATATACATACATATATACATATATATATACACATATACAAATATAGACATATACTGTATATACACATATATATATATACACACACATACATATATGCATATACATATCTACATATATACTGTACTAGCAGAATACCCGCGCTTCGCAGCGGAGAAGAAGTGTGTTAAAGAAGGTACGAAAAAGAAAAGGAAAAATTTTAAAAATAACGTAACATGGTTGTTAATGTAATTGTTTTGTCATTGATATGAGTGTTGTTCTCATATCTATATATATATATATATATATATATCTCTCTCTCTATATATATATATATCTATATATATATATATATATATATATAGCAAAATACCGCGCTTGGCAGCGGAGAAGTAGTGTGTTAAAGAAGTAATGAAAAAGAAAAGGAAACCTTTTAATAATAACGTAACATGATTGACATTGTCATGAATGTTGCTGTCATATATATTCCTGCTTAAATAAGTCACCCTCGCTTCGCTCTTACTTTTTTACCGTACATTTAATCATGGCTAGTGGCGGAAAAATTATAAAATGGAAGGAGGATTACACTGAGTATGGCTTTACCAAAACAATTATTGATGGCGAATCGATTATTCATAAAGCTTGAATTGGTGATCTGTTTTTCTGTGTTAACCTCATATTTTTCATACTTCTTCTCAAACCAAGGTGGTGCGAGGGTAAAATGAATCGGGATGCGCTGATCAATGTAATCGGTGTACCAGGAAATCACGCATTGACAAAAGCTCCCCTTTGTTTGTAATGCAAAGTGTGATTAAATACATTATTTTTTAACGCGTTATGGAGCACATGCATCGAAGCTTCTCAGCTGTGCTTGTGCTAAGAAAGGAAATATTTTAAAAATAACATAACACGATTGTCAATGTAACCTTTTGTAAGTAGTGCCTGGAGGATTCAGTGTGGAGAAACTCTAGAGACAGCGTGTGTATTAACTTGTGGATTTTTCTGTGAGTATTTGGTGGCAGTCTGACGAAGTTGCTTCGGAAGACGGCGATTGCCGCGGAGATCAGCTCAGAGCGAAATGAGGTAAATGGGAGGGAGATGATGGCGTGACTCCCCTACCCGCCTGAACTGCCAATCCCCACAAACACAGTCTCTCAGAATTTGCATAAGCACAGCCCTTCACCTGCAATTTTAACTTAGTTACAAAGTGATCAAAACTCTTGTTTATATCCTGCGTCCTCTCATTAAACTTGTATCCCACATTACCCGTGGGCATGTCAAACGCCAGCGGTAGCCTATCTATGAACTTAATTTAAAGTTTAGGTTTACACCTTGCTTTCTTTCCGAGGTAGCAGCACTCATGAATATGGTAGTATATGTCACTCGCTCGCTTCTTATTGTTTCACTGCCTTCTCAATTATATAATGCATGTTTTCTTAAGCGCTTTTTGGGGGTCTTCCTGGTGTTCTACGCACTGCGTTGACAGTCAGTTCATGTGATTACGTGGGAGGCGTGATGATGTCACACGAAACTCCGCCCCCCCCACGTCTTTCCAGCTCAACTCCATTACAGTTAATGGAGAAAAATACCTTCCAGTTATGACCATTAGGCGTAGAATTTCGAAATGAAATCTGCCCAACTTTTGTAAATAAGGTGTAAGGAATGAGCCTGCCAAATTTCAGCCTTCTACCTACACGGGAAGTTGGAGAATTAGTGATAAGTGAGTCAGTGAGTGAGTGAGTCAGTGAGTGAGTCAGTGAGGGCTTTGCCTTTTATTAGTATAGATATACAAATCTACATATATATATTAGGAGTGGGACACGATTAAAAAAATTAATCTAATTAATTAGAGGCTGTGTAATAATTAATCTTGATTAATCGTATGTAATCACACATGAAAATTTGCCCCAAATCGCAAATTTTTTTTTTAATTTAAAAGGGTTTTAGTGGGCGACAGAATCAAATAATAGACATGGACATGAATATTGTCAACTCAAGCTCTTTTAATTTCTGAAAAAAAAAAAACGCTTTTAAACTGCATTTCAATTCAAAACAGAAACAAAAATATCATCCCTGGCTAAAATTGAGCAGACTTAAAAATAAAGTGGATAAAACCATGCTTTTATCAAGGCTTCGCTCGGGTAGTCTTTTGAAATGAAATTTTCATCTGATCAATCGTTGGAATGCGCTTTATTCAGACTCTAACAATTTTGTAGCTCTGATGTGTGCATCAGTGTAATCGATGTACCAGGAAATCATGCATTGACAAAAGTTCCCCTTTGCTTGGAATTGAAAGTGTGATTAAATGCGTTATTTTTAACGCGTTATGGAGTACATGCATCGAAGCTTCTCAGCTGTGCTTGTGCTAAGAAAAGGAAACATTTTAAAAATAACGTAACATGATTCTGCGTTAACCGCATATTTTTTCATACGTCTCAAACCAAGGGGATGCGAGGGTAAAATGAATCGGGAAGCACGCGTACATATTCAGTACATCCCCACTTGGGAATCGAACCTCGGAAGTCAGCACTAGAGGCGAAGCCTCTACAAATGCGCCACAGCGTTTGGCTTGTCTATTTGAGAGTATGTAGATCGGGGTATATATATACATATACACACTCACCTAAAGGATTATTAGGAACACCATACTAATACGGTGTTTGACCCCCTTTCGCCTTCAGAACTGCCTTAATTCTACGTGGCATTGATTCAACAAGGTGCTGAAAGCATTCTTTAGAAATGTTGGCCCATATTGATAGGATAGCATCTTGCAGTTGATGGAGATTTGTGGGATGCACATCCAGGGCACGAAGCTCCCGTTCCACCACATCCCAAAGATGCTCTATTGGTTTGAGATCTGGTGACTGTGGGGGCCATTTTAGTACAGTGAACTCATTGTAATGTTCAAGAAACCAATTTGAAATGATTCAAGCTTTGTGACATGGTGCATTATCCTGCTGGAATTAGCCATCAGAGGATGGGTACATGGTGGTCATGAAGGGATGGACATGGTCAGAAACAATGCTCAGGTAGCCCGTGGCATTTAAACGATGCCCAATTGGCACTAAGGGGCCTAAAGTGTGCCAAGAAAACATCCCCCACACCATTACACCACCACCACCAGCCTGCACAGTGGTAACAAGGCATGATGGATCCATGTTCTCATTCTGTTTACGCCAAATTCTGACTCTACCATTTGAATGTCTCAACAGAAATCGAGACTCATCAGACCAGGCAACATTTTTCCAGTCTTCAACTGTCCAATTTTGGTGAGCTTGTGCAAATTGTAGCCTCTTTTTCCTATTTGTAGTGGAAATGAGTGGTACCTGGTGGGGTCTTCTGCTGTTGTAGCCCATCCGCCTCGAGGTTGTGCGTGTTGTGGCTTCACAAATGCTTTGCTGCATACCTTGGTTGTAACGAGTGGTTATTCCAGTCAAAGTTGCTCTTCTATTAGCTTGAATCAGTCGGCCCATTCTCCTCTGACCTCTAGCATCAACAAGGCATTTTTGCCCACAGGACTGCCACATACTGGATGTTTTTCCCTTTTCACACCATTCTTTGTAAACCCTAGAAATGGTTGTGTTTGAAAATCCCAGTAACTGAGAAGATTGTGAAATACTCAGACTGGCCCGTCTGGCACCAACAACCATGCCACGCTCAGAATTGCTTAAATCACCTTTCTTTCCCATTCTGACATTCAGTTTGGAGTTCAGGAGATTGTCTTGACCAGGACCACACCCCTAAATGCATTGAAGCAACTGCCATGTGATTGGTTGATTAGATAATTGCATTAATGAGAAATTGAACAGGTGTTCCTAATAATCCTTTAGGTGAGTGTATATATACCCGCGTATCGCAGCGGAGAAGTAGTGTGTTAAAGAAGTTATGAAAAAGAAAAGGGAACATTTTAAAAATAACGTAACATGATTGTCAATATACAGTAATTGTTTTGTGAGTGTTATTGAGTGTTGCTGTCATCAAGGATTTGATTATCATTATTTCTTTCAATTAGGTTCGTATTTGTAGGATGTGTTGTGTTCAAGTTACATTCCGTGTTTGTCAATCGTTGTAAAGATAAGAGGTTTCATTCATCGATTCGTTTCTTACTGCATCAATAAACAGCTCGTCTTCCTCTTTATCTGAGACATGACAAACTGCATGCACAGGTTTTTTTTTACACTGTCTTCCTTTAGCGGGACATTGACTTTTTCCATCGTGTGCTTTGTTTCCGCAGTAGCTGCACTTATGAATATGCTTGTACGTATCACACGCTTCATATTTTTTTGCTGCCTTCTCAATTGTGTAATTCGGTTTTTGTTCAGCTCTCTTTGGAACTGTTGCTTTTTGTCTGTGCACTGCATCAGTTCATGTGAGCCGCTCGGTGTACATGCATCGAAGGTTCCCAGCTGTGCTGGTGCCATCTCGTGCGATGTCCATGGCTGTATGTAATGTTAGCTAAGACCCGGCACTTAAAAGTTTCACAGTTTCGCTGAGTTTGTGCCAAACACCACCCTGACCATTTCATCTTCCTCTGCATAAGCACAGTCCTTCACCTGTGAATATTTAGGAGCAGTGTTTCTATTGGATTGCCGCTGACGGACGGCCTTATATGGGCAGGCACTAAATTACGTGGGAGGCATGGGACGGGCATTGAGCAGAAGTCTATTATAGTATATAGACGAAAAAATAGGTTCCAGTTATGACCATTACACGTAGAATTTCGAAATTAAACCTGCCCAACTTTTGTAAGTAAGCTGTAAGGAATGAGCCTGCCAAAATTCAGCCTTCTACCTACACGGGAAGTTGGAGAATTAGTGATGTCAGTGAGTCAGTGAGTCAGTCAGTGAGTGAGTGAGGGCTTTGGCTTTTATTAGTATAGATAAAAACTGAGAAATCACATGTACATAAGTATTCACAGCCTTTTCTCAATACTTTGTCGATGCACCTTTGGCAGCAATTACAGCCTCAAGTCTTTTTGAATATGTTGCCACAAGCTTGGCATGCCTATCCTTGGCCAGTTTTGCTCATTCCTCTTTGCAGCACCTCTCAAGCTCCATCAGGTTGGATGAGAAGCGTCGGTGCAGAACCATTTTAAGATCTCTCCAGAGATGTTCAATCGGATTCAAGTCTGGGCTCTGGCTGGGCCACTCAAGGACATTCACAGAGTTGTCCTGAAGCCCCTGCTTTGATATCTTGGCTGTGTGCTTAGGGTCGTTGTCCTGCTGAAAGATGAACCGTCACCCCAGCCTGAGGTCAAGAGTGCTCTGGAGCAAGTTTTCATCCAGGATGTCTCTGTACATTGCTGCAGTCATCTTTCCCTTTATCCTGATTAGTCTCCCAGTTCCTGCCTTTTACTAAGGTAAGGAGTGACTTCTGTCTGGCCACTCTACCATACAGGCCTGATTGGTGGATTGCTGCAGAGATGATTGTCCTTCTGGAAGGTTCTCCTCTCTCCACAGTGGACCTCTGGAGCTCTGACAGAGTGACTATCGGGTTCTTGGTCACCTCCCTGATTAAGGCCCTTCTCCCCCGATCGCTCAGTTTAGATGGTCGGCCAGCTCTAGGAAGAGTCCTGGTGGTTTCGAACTTCTTCCACTTACGGATGATGGAGGCCACTGTGCTCATTGGGACCTTCAAAGCAGCAGAAATTTTTCTGTAACCTTCCCCAGATTTGTGCCTCGAGAAAATCCTGTCTCGGAGGTCTACAGACAATTCCTTTGACTTCATGCTTGGTTTGTGCTCTGACATAAACTGTCAACTGTGGGACCTTATATAGACAGCTGTGTGCCTTTCCAAATCATGTCCAATCAACTGAATTTACCACAGGTGGACTCCAATTAAGCTGCAGAAACATCTCAAGGATGATCAGGGGAAACAGGATACACCTGAGCTCAATTTGGAGCTTCATGGCAAAGGCTGTGAATACTTATGTACATGTGCTTTCTCAATTTTTTTATTTTTAATAAATTTGCAAAAACCTCTAGTAAACTTTTTTCATGTTGTCATTATGGGGTGTTGTGTGTAGAATTCTGAGGAAAAAATGAACTTAATTCATTTTTAAATAAGGCTGTAACCTAACAAAATGTGGAAAAAGTGATGCGCTGTGAATACTTTCTGGATGCACTGTATATAAAAAAAATAGATTGTATTATATTGTATTGTATACTTAAATTGTGAGTGTTCACATGGATGTAAAAACTGAGTCTGAAAGGGCATCTCTTACATAAGCAGCTAGATCATTCCACAGCTACAGAGACCTCTAAATAAAAGCTCAACCTCTCGTTATTTTGTTAATACTTGGAACCTTTAGTAGGCCATCATTTTAGGACCTTAATGTGCGTTCTGGTTTGTAAGAAGTGATAGGAAAGGAGGGCCTTTGCCACTTAAGAATGCAGATTTTGAAATCAACTCTAAGCTTAACTAAAAGCCAGTGTAACGACTTAAGAACTGAAGTTATGTGTTCATACTTTCTAAACATCATTTTAAATAAACCTGAAAGCTACATAAAGAATGGCTTAGAGCAGCCAACAAATAACGCTCTGCAGTAGTCAATACTTAGACAGGTTGGGTTTTCATTCTTTCTGATCCTATATGTGTGCAAGTCTAAAGATAATTCAATTTCTGTCTTCAGTTAGACATGTAATCTCCTCAGGATTTTGTGCTTGGACCTTTTTCTCGTGTATATTTTTAAATTAAGAGATGAAATTCAGGAGCACAATATTCATTGTAATGGTGATGGTATTTTTCTTTATGTATTATTTAAACCAAAAAAAACATTCAGTTACATAATCAATTAATTAATTTTCTTGTTATATAATACAATAGTAAATAATAATTATATGTATTTAGGGTAATAACTCTGTGAATAATAAGGAAAAACTGAATATGCTTAACTTGAAACACTTTTAGATTATGTGACCCCATCTTAAGTTTAGGTGTGATCTTGGAGAAATATCGTATTTATACTTCAGACATCACACGTTTAACCTGCTTTCTCCACCTCTAAAAAACTGCAGAATTAAGGCATTTTCATAAGCTACAGCGCCTGAAAAGCTTTTTTGCTTATTTGTACTGCAGTTAATTCAAATCACACTATTAAGGATCATGACTAGAACTTAAAAGTACAACCATAAAACTACAGTACTAAAATTGCATCACTGACTCTTAATTAAATTAGCAGCCTACTTTAAAATCTCCTTCTCAAATATTAAGTTGTAAATGGTTCAGGTTCAGGAAATACATTACAGTCTCACAAAACTGCCTTACATACTATTCTGAGGATAAATCAAAGTAGTGCAGGAGGCAGAGCCCTGAGCTGTAAAGTGACCAAAAATCTGGAATGATCTCCTTGCCAATATTAGAAAAGCTCCACAAGTCTGGGTATTTAAATCAAGGCTGAAGTCTCATTATGTTATATAATAAGTGACTGGGCAGGCAAACAACTCTGAGAGGCCAAGAAATGGTGGGGTACCACCCTGGTAGCCCTGTTAATAACAACTGAACAGATAGCCACAAAAACAACTCAAACTAACAGGCATTAAATGGTTAAGAAAAGGTGGTTCTCAGTTGGAACTCTGTCCTCTGGATTAGTCAGTTTAACATCTGATGCCACCTTCCAGGAACAAGCTGGCTTTATAGTCTGGGGACAGAAAGGGGCGGAGTTTCGCAGGTGGTGGGCAGGGTCTGTCGTTGCTCTTGGGTGCTGTTTCTTGGCTGCAGAGGAGGAAGGAGAAGATAAGGTTAGAGTCAGCACTAGCTTTCATTTCCAAGGTAGGATTGCTTACCTTGTCAAAGCCAGGAAGATGGTTCCCTGGAAGCATGTGTGTCACTTAGCATAGCACATTCTTGCACTGTTAAAAGTTAAAGACATGATACACACAGTAGCAGCAGTGCCCAACAGCTGCACATTTTTCACTACTTATTTAAATGTCATTTACAAAATATGCCCAATAAATGACAGAATTCCAAAATACTTCCCTTCTTCCCACATTTTCTCTCTGTAACCAGGATATTCCTCCACATTCTGATAAGATAAAAGATTTTATGTCTATCCTCAAGACCTAATCTTCTTTTCTAATTAATCTTTGAATGCTTACATTTTTAAAAGTTCTTGTTCTGCAGCTCATATATAATATATATATATATATAATGTAATATAATATATATATAATATAATGTATTAGCAGCTGAATTTTTATATGTGTAGATAAATGCAAGTATAGCAACATATCAAACGTCTGTATTGCTAAAATTGTAAATACCAGTGATTTAGCATTACTGATTATATTTGTGTCACTGTTTAAGATACTGTCACCAGCTCAGCCAACACAACCAGCTTAACTTAACTAGGAACAACTGAGTAAAGAGAACTAGGAAATGGGACAAAGGGAAGCCATGCAGGTGAGGAATAAAATATTCACACTACTGACGTCCTTAAATCAGCAGTCACTAGAAAGAAAAAGTAGATGATATTTGTGGAGGCACCAGGGACTTCTAGATTTTCTGTTTCTCACAAACATGGCTGAAACCAGAGACACCAAACTCTTTCAAAAAGCTATATGGTTTTTCTATCTCCAACAAAAACACACGGTACGTGTATGTTAAAATCACCACAAAAACTGCTTTTGAATTGAATTGCTCAAGAAATAAATTCCCTTTGATAAGACATTCATTAATTTTAAACAAAGTTCAGACATCTATAAAAAGCAGCACAACCTTGGATGGCTGCCATGACATCAGACAGCTAGCCTGATTTGGCCTGTATGCCCAACGTTTTGAGCATCAAATGAAAACAACACAAGACATGTTTTATATGCCAAAATCTGAGACATGTAAACTGGGAAAGGAATACAGATACTTACAGATCACAAACCAAAACCTCATCGCCTCTGATCCACTTTTTCTGTCTTGGATATGAATGATTCAAAGCCCATAAAGCATCTAATTCAGATGGTATTTCAGATCATGTTGTAAAATGCTGTCATTTCTTGACATTTTTAATGGCTTACCAGGAGAAGCTATAGACATTTTCTTTTCTTAAACATACAAGTTATCATTCTGCCTGTCCAAAAAAACCCAATAAAAGTGAACTGTCTTAATGATGATCAGCTGAATGCCACCACTTATGTTGTAGTGAAATTCTTTGGCAGACTGGCTCTGAAACACGTTAATAATAAAATTCCACAGAGTTTGGACCACTTCCAGTTCATATTTAATCATAATTTTGATTCTAACTTGTCCCTAGTGTGTGCTTGGTGTGTGTGTGTGTGTGTGCATGCCCTGTGGTGGGCTGGCACCCTGCCCGGGATTTGTTCCTGCCTTGTGCCCTGTGCTGGCTGGGATTGGCTCCAGCAGACCCCCCGTGACCCTGTAGTTAGGATATAGCGGGTTGGATAATGGATGGATGGATGGATAATTCGAAGAGAATGCAGTATTCCTTGTACTTGATGTTGAGGCATCTGGAATGTTAGGTTATATAGCACGATGTGTGGAGTACAAGTCCATGCTCATCCTTTATAATGCACAGTAAGCCGTTAGGGACTTTCAAAACTCGACTTGATGTTTTTTTGGAAGAAATAAGTGGATAGGATTGGCGAACTTTGTTGGGCTGAATGGCTTGTTCTTTTCTAGAGTGTTCTAATGTTCTAATGGTGTAACTATTACACTGTGTATTCTATGGTATAACTAACTATTTTTGTGCTTAAAAATCTTTTAAAAAATATATTTACATACAGTTCGTATGGTCCAGAACAGATTAATTGTATTTAGATACAATCCTACGGGGGAAATTACTTTGGGACGAATAACGGTCATGACCCGAGGTTCCAATGTACCATACATTTACAGCTGATCTGATGCTGTTCGTTTACAAATAATATTGCATTAGTGCGACGATATTTTCTGATTGGTACTATTCAGGTCATAAAATTATTTCTTCAAAATGTCACATATATTTGTCTCTTTCTTTTTTGCCCTGTGCTGTGTTGACATCGTGCACCAGAAGACGTCAGCTTATTCAGTGCGAGCAGGAGCACGCAGGTGGCCGGTTGCTTGCGCTATAGCACGCTTGACTTGGCGGCGATTAATGCACACGTACTGTACAAGGAATGCATGGGGGGGGGGCACTGAGAAAAGAAAAGTATTCATGGCTCACCTTGCAGAGGAACTTCGTCATCGCTTCTTACAAGAAAAGGCAATGGATAAAGCAAAAGAGGCTGCAACATCGACAAGCTTCTGTTCCAAGACCGCTGCTTCCCCCAGCCTCTTCACTGTAATAGTAAGCACAGCACAGAGAGAAGTGTCTACATTGCAACAGGTACACATGTCGTAAACGTAGAAAGGACGGTCTTTGGGTGTGTGGGAACTGTTAACATTCGAATCTAATGATTGCATATAGCATGGAACTAACTAACTCTCTACTATTCTTTCCTCTGCATGTCCTGGAGTACAAAAGAAACAGCATTGTGCACCAAAATGTGGAGACTGCATAGGCAAGATCGGGAAAAAAAAAACGGTCACTGATTACAAGCACAAGAAGGCATGCAAATGAATATGAATAATATGAATAATGTTGCATCAGTGCCACAATATTTTCCAAAATGTACTATACAGGTTATAAAATGAGTTATTCCAAATATTATATATACCTATGTCTCTGTTTTTTTCTCAGTGCGGCTATGACATCATGGACCATAAGGTGCATACTAATTCAGCGTGAGCAGGTATATTCAATAAAACTAAATAAAAAAAAATTCAAGTGACGGTGAGATATGAAGAAGGCAGATTCACCAGCGTTTGTGCGTCAGCTTTTATCTCACCCAATCAGAGAATTTCCAGTTCCATTGTCTCAAAACACCAATCACATCTACAGTTATTCCCAGTTTCAGATAAAAAGTAACCACGTCAGATCTGGGATGGGGGGGAGTGTTGTATCGTGATCGTGACTGAGAGAATAAAAGAGAAAAAAATGCTAACTTTTGCAAGTACTATAAATTTACACCAGCTGTTACAGACACAAATCAAATGTATGTTTTTATTGTATAATATTAACAATAAGAGCAGCTCACTACTCAAAATGGTACATTTTCCGGGTAGCTGGTTTTGAACTCACAACCACTGGATTATAAGATGGCAGTTCTAACCACAGCACCATGGAAACTGTTGTATTGTACTTGCAACTTTTGTGAAAGTGTTTATTTGATATTTGGCCATCAGCCTTAACACATTATACAGTTCATATCTACATTTTGTCATTTATTATTAAAACATGAAAAATGTTTCAGTTTTAACAATGCGTTTACATAGATTGTTGTAGACACAAAACACACATCAAATTATTTCCCCTTACAATTCTGAGTAGCTCACTCCCAGATAATCAATCAAGGCAGGAACTGGGAGAACTTCTTGCCTGTTCTGAGGCAGTGGGGGGATGGTAAAGCAGGCTGCTCACTGCTTGGGCTTATTGACATATTTAGAAGACAAAAGACGCTGAAGGAGAGGTGCAAAGGGATTTAAGGTGGGCCGGATTTACGAGTTTTTTCGGTGGCTCTGGCAATTCTAGTGTTAGTTAGTATTAGTTAGTTGCCTTTAGTAATGCCTGCAATTTATAAATAAAAAAAAGACACCCAAGTAATTAAAATTAATGCAGTGTGTTTCAGGATTTTAGCTTCTTCCCACCCAAAGATCTGTTTCACCTTTCAGCCAGGATGCCAAAAATAAGAAAATATCTATTGTGGCAGATTGCCGGGGTCATTACCTGGCTGGGATGCCTGAAGGGACCGGAAAGAGACATTTATAGCTTCCTGGTCACGAGGGGACAACCGCCCTGGAGAAAGAGAGGAGCACAGGAAAGGGACAAAGAGGTTCTGACCTGTTGGGAACCATGGCCACCGCCAGGGGACGCCTTAAGCCTCATGGGACCTGGGAAACTGTCACTTCTGCCACACCAGGCAAGATGGTGGATGAACCTGCCAGGGACGCCCGGAGTGCTTCCAGGGCAAAGGGCAGCACTTTCACCACACCAGGAAGTGCTGCCGGAAGATCATCACCAGCCACCTGTAGCACGTCCGGGCGGGAATAAAAGGCGCCGCCTCCTAACAGTCGGAGAGCTTGAGTCGGGAGTGGGAGCAGGACGAAGCTCCCAGGAGGAGAAGAAAGGCGGCTAAGGACTGAGAAAGAGGTTTATTGTGGTGATTTAATTACTGAGTGCATTGTGTGGTGTTTTTTTCAAAAATTAACACAGGCACAGTTGCTGCAATAAAGCAAATAATACAATTTATTCATCACGAAGGTATAACAGAACATGGAAATATACAAGTATTTATACAGATATATGCATGTATAGATATAAAGAGATGAAAAGACTATAAAAACAAAAGAAGAAATCATCAATAGCTTAGTTGAATTTTTTCTCTCATATAGAAAAAGGCACATAACTTATGAAATGTGATCTATCAATTCATGTGATCAAGACGGATAAGTTCTTAAGCTAGTTATTAAGCTTCCAGTGTCTACACTATGGTGTTGGTTTACCAATAGCTAGTATACACTGGGTTACCCCAACACGCACACACACACACACACACATGCACGCGTGCAACTGCTGCTTCTACTGGATTTAGGAAGAAACTTACAACAGCTAAACAACTGTCCTTCACAAAGGTTATTACTTTTCAGTTACAGTTATACCAATGCCATAATCCATTAGCTGGATTTATCCTAACTAAGTTACAATTAATAGTTCTCAGAATCAAAACAGATGAATTAATAGTTTGGTGTTGGTGATTCCTTGTTCTTTTCCTGGTTGGCTTTCTCCAGAAAACCTAAATGAAGTTTAAGTATGATTTCCTTTTTCTGTTTAGGAGCTCTTCTCCTTCTTCGCCTGGCAGTACCTTCTTGTTTTGGGCAGTACTGCAGTTTTCAATTTGAAGTTTTACACAGAGTATATGTCCTCTTCTGCTAGCATAGAGTTACACTTGCTGGGCAGCTGGTGTTCAATCAATTCTTGTCTTTTGCAGGAAAAAATGTGTGGCTTTTACAATGGTATATCTCTGCTTGTGCACTTGCCATTCCATAGCAAGGTTTGAGCTAATGGCACCCCTCATTCAACTTCTTTACTGACAGTCTTCCATTTTTCCAGGCAAGCACCAGGTTACCCTTCAGAGTAAAAGGGATCATTCCTACCTTTGTTATGGCCACACCCCAGGAAATGGGGTCCTGCTATATGGAGCTCAGTTACGACAAGGTTGTGTGCAGTGAGCTTGTTAAAGACAGCGTAGCTGTGGTGCAGCAAAGATTTTAAAAGTAAGGATTAGACATTTGCAATTGGATCCTTGGCAGCACATTAGCCCATCCTCTTTATTGACAACTGATGCATAGTTTCCTCATCAAAGTTGACAGTCTTTGAATTATGGCTTTTTATTTGGCCAAATGTTTGAAGTCAAACCACTGTGATGGATCATTTTATCAGATAAGGTGCAGAAGCTGCATTCCAAATAGGCCCCTTTAGGAGAAGCTGAAACTCTTGAGCTGAAATTAAGAGCGTCTAGCATCAGCTTTTTAAGTAAAGGAATTGTATGCCAGAGCATAGCAAAATCGTTAATGCCAGTCTGTCCAACAACTGTCTGATGTTACTTTTTAATTTATAGTGTTGAATTCACTGTTGGCTGTTAGTCTTCAGAGGACGCACAATTAAGAATTTCATTGTATCATGTAAACAACACAATAAAACAACACAATAAATGTGAGCTTGAATTTAGGTTTTCTAATTTATTTTTCTTTTTGTCTCTGGGTTTATGTAACATAGCTATGCTTTCTATTAATGCTGCATTTGTTTTGTATTATATTTATAGCTATTGTGCACAGGGCTTACATGTGAGTGTGCTTAGTAACAATAAATTTAACTGAAAAACAACTGACTATGTATGAACTATGTCTAGGGCTTGATATCTGTAATGTTTTCATAAACGTCTTCTTCACAAGCATGGTTTTAACTGACACAGTGTCTGCTGCTTCAAGGCTCTTTTGTCTTGGATTTAAATCTAAGCATGATCACTACTTGTAGTGCTCTGGATATGTTTTCCGTGTGATGTGAGTTTTCTACAAATGCTACTGCTTCCAATTTAAATACTAAAGAATGGAAGTTGCATTAATTGCCATCTCTAAACCGACCCTGTACAAGCAAGTGTGTGGGGGTGCATGAGTGTCTCTAAAATGGACTGGCAGGTTTTGTACCTGTCTTGATCCTGCTATTGCCTGGATAGAACCCAGCTCCTGCACATATACATTGTAATGGAAAATGGGTTCAGAAAATTAATGTACATTATCCCTGAAATTGTATTATGAACACTCTTTCAGATTCAGGCAGTTAATCCTGGAAAGTGCTTCTTAATTTACAATTGCATCTCACCGAGCTGTTAGCCACAGAGAGAGACAGATGAAATGTACTGGAAATATGAATGAATTTGACTTGAAACTTCACTGCCCAGAACTGAACAGTTTGAACTACTGATGCACTGAAAAGATACAAGTTAAGCATCGTGTGAATGAAGACATTTATCATTGTTAAAGGGCTGAACCTGCATTATTCTATGTGAACAAGCAGTTTAAACAGGGATCTCCTGTCATATACAGTTAGTCTCTGTGTGTAGTAGATGGTGATGTTACAGAATGGTATTATGTTGTCAAAACGTATACGGAAACACCCCCAAAAAAGCAGCCACCACAAATGTTCTTTTCACTCCAGAAGAGCACCATAACAGCTGCCAACTGTTACACAGTGTAGTAGTTTGTCAAGAGCTTTTGTCGGAACCTCTTCCCCATGTATTATCATAAAATGAGCTGTTAAATCTATACTAATAAAAGGCAAAGCCCTCACTCACTCACTCACCCACTCACTCACTCACTGACTCACTCACTCACTGACTCATCACTAATTCTCCAACTTCCCGTGTGGGTGGAAGGCTGAAATTTGGCAGGTTTATTCCTTACAGCTTCCTTACAAAAGTTGGGCAGGTTTTATATCGAAATTCTACGCGTAATGGTCATAACTGGAAGCAGTTTTCTCCATTTACTGTAATGGAGATGAGCTTCAACGCCGTGGGGGAGTTTAGTGTGACATCATCACGCCTCCCGTAATCACGCAGTACATAGAAAACCAGGAAGACCTCAAAAAAGCGCTAAAGAAAACATGCATTATATAATTGAGAAGGCAGCGAAACAATAAGAAGCGGGCGAGTGACATATACAACCATATTCATGACTTCTGCTACTTCGGAAACAAAGCACGATGTAAACCTACACTTTAAATTAAGTTCATAGACAGGCTGCCGCTGGCGTTTGTAATTTAGTGCCTGCCCATATAAGGCCGTCCGTCCGCGGCAATCCAATAGCAAACTCCCACTAAATATTCACGGGTTAAGGACTGTGCTTATGCAGAGGAAGATGAGATGGTCAGGGTGGTGTTTGGTACAAACTCAGCGAAACTGCGAGAGAAAGTTTTAAGTGCCAGGACTAAGGTAACATTAAATACAGCCATGGACATAGCGAGATGGCACCAGCACAGCTGGGAACCGATGCATGTACACCGGCGGCTCCGTGAACTGGCGCAGTGCACAGATAAAAGCAACAGTTCCAAAGAGCTGAACAAAACGAATTACACAATTGAAAAGGCAGCAAAAATATGAAGCGTCTCATACATACAAGCATATTCATAAATCCAAAACAAAGCACACGTTGGAAAAAGTCAATGTCCGCTAAAGGAAGACAGTGTAAAAAACCGTGCATGCAGTGTGTCAGGTCTCAGATAAAGAAGAAGGCGAGCTGTTTATTGATGCAGTAAGAAGCGAATCGATGAATGAAACCTGTCATCTTTACAGCGATTGACAAACACGGAATGTAACTTGAACACAACACATCCTACAAATACGAACCTGATTGAAAGAAATAATGATAATCAAATCCTTGATGACAGCAACACTCAGTAACACTCACAAAACAAATACTGTATATTGACAGTCATGTTACGTTATTTTTAAAATGTTCCCTTTTCTTTTCTAGCTTTTTAACACACTACTTCTCGCTGCGATCGCGGGTATATATATATATATATATATATGTATATATATATACCCGATCTACATACTCGAATAATGGATACTTTATTAGCCATCAATGATTGTTTTGGTAAAGCCATACTCAGTGTATTCATTAGATGAGCGGTAAAAAGTAAGAGCGAGGGAGGATGACTTATTGAGGCATGCAGGCTGTAGTGCGTCAACTCTATCTGAATTGCGATCACATTTGAAAAAATATATCTTTTCAAGTTCTATTTAGTCCATATGTGTCAAACTCAAGGCGCGGGCCACATCCGCCCGGCGTGTAATTATATCCGGCCCGAGATCATTTTATATACTGTATTATTGTTATTAAAGCCGGGTATATGAAGCGCTGGTAACACAATAAACTACAGATCCCATAATGCAGCGCTTCAGCTGCCTTGCGAACACTTACGAGTTAATCAAGTTATTGCGAAGCTAGCTCACACGATGCTGAAGAGAAAAGTTGATTCTGAAAATAGAGCCTTTAAAACCGATGGGAGGCTGAGTATATGTTTACTGAACCCGTGTGTCTCATTTGTGGAGCTAATGTGGCTGTAATTACAGAATTTAATCTAAGACGGCACTATGAGACAAAACATCAGGGTAACCTGAATGCAATGCAGAAGATACAGAAAGCAGCATAATTAAATAAGAATCTGACACTTCAGCGGACGTTTTAACCCGTGCACAATCACAAAGTGATTTCAAGTGAAGCTGCTTTTATGGGAGACACAAATGCACCAGTGCACCTTGCCCACTTTCCCTGTTGCCAAGTAATGTTAAACCAAGTCGTCACTACGGTGTTCCCAAATCGCACTTTGCTGATAAACTGGCGCACTGAGTTTGCACGGCGCTTTGGTGACTTTGAAGAACAAAAAGTCCGTCTACATGCGGCTCGAACCTTGTGCATGTTTGGTAGCACATATCTGTGTGAGAAGCTCTTCTCAGTGATAAAGACTAACAAAACAGCACACAGGAGTCGCCTCACTGATGAGCACCTGCAATCCATCCTGAGAATCTCCACAACACAGAACCTCACACCAAACATAAACGAACCTGTGGCCAAAAAGATGCCAGGCGTCCAGCTCTAAAATGACATAAGAGCAAAGACAACTGAATGATTTGATTTGTTATTGCTGAAAGGAACACATTTTATTTATATTTCTAGGTTTTGTTATGCAGCATGTTCATATTTGAATTTGTATAATTTTGACAGGATATATTTTTATGGAGAGCAAAATCTTTTGGGATATTTAAAATCTAAGTTTATTTTTTATATAAAATTACATAAGAGTAAAGAAATTTGAATGTTTGTTCTTTTAACGTTTACTTTATTTCTAACTTGTATAATTTAGACAGGATATATTTTTATGGAGAGCAAAATATTATAAGTTGTTTAAGGTTTGAGTTGATTTATTCACGAATAATATTCCTGTCTGTTTTACCATTCCTACCAAAGATATTTCTGTCGACTAAATAAAAATTCCTTCTATTTAAAATTTAAATAGAACTTGAACAAATCGATAGTTCATAATATCCACGCAGACTTGCGTAAGAGCGGGAGTTATCCGTTTTAACAAGCAGCGTATTGCACTGATCTGAAATAGCTGTGTGTGTATATATGTAGATATGTATGTATATGTATATATATGTTTATATATGTGTGTGTGTATGTATGTATATATATATGTATTTGTGTGTGTATGTATGTATGTGTGTATGTATTTATGTGTGTGTGTATATGTATGTGTATATATGTAGATATATATATGTATATATATATGTGTATATGTATAGATATGTATATATATATATATATGTTTATGTATGTGTGTGTAAATATATATATATATATATATATATATGACAACAACACTCATCACTCACAACAGTGACAAAACAATTACATTGACAATCATGTTACGTTATTTTCAAAATGTTTCCTTTTCTTTTTCATTGCTTCTTTAACACACTACTTCTCCGCTGCGAAGCGCGGGTATTTTGCTAGTCAAGTAAATATTTAGGATGGGTGTGGTACAGAGAGTCATAATTACTATATACGGCAATGTCGGCACAGTTTTACAGACCACCATCACATTTTAAAGTATACATTCAGGAGTAGATGGAGACTAAGCTGTAATACTGTCCATGAGTACCTTCCTCACTAACTTCATTTCCATGCTGGCCACCTCTGCAAGGTGCCTGTTCAGCCTGCATTACTAAAGTATTTGACATTTAAAGAACAAAGACTTAAGAATTCTGAACAGAAAACATCTTTTTTGAACAGGGCTTTGTGCTAAATGTCTGTAATGAATTCAAACACATGCAAGACCATCAAGAGTGAGATGATAAATTTGAATAGAGCAGAGCATTCCCATTGACCTTTCAGAACTGTCAAAAAGATAATACAATAGGGCATTTTTGACAGCGAATGTAACACTTTATAATGGTTAAGCATGTAATAAAGTAGATTTGATTGGATCATCTGGTATTCATTTGACTAATATTTGCAGTCATTGTGCTAATTTAGTTATTATAATGAAGGGAAAAGTTTGGTTTAAAGTCATATTGTTGCCCTGACCTCATTATTATATTGTATTAATGGTGCCCATTACACGCCTTCTGTTTTGCATTGTATGAATTCCACAAACAGTAACATAACATTTTGTCTGATTGTGAATTTTGTCTGATAGTTAAATTTTTTTACACAGTAAACGAGTAATGTCTAACTGGACACAGGCACAACCTAACTTGCATGGCTTTTAAGACTCCATTACAAAAAAAGAGACTCTCTGTTTTATTCATCCATAATAAATGTTCAGCTTGAAAATATCCTGTATATGTGCAGTCTGTTATTCACTTGTAGTGTTTTATATGCGTTAACAGAGACAAATGCAATGAATAAAACACTTGCTTAGTGTAAAATGTTTGCTTTATCATAGAGTACTGAGCAATGTACAAAGCTATCACTTTCAGCACCTCCTGTTAGTGGTTATAGCAGGCAACTGGATGTATAAATAATTAAAATAACTAATTTTTCCTACTATATTGTCTTTTTTATTTGCTTTTTTACACTAGGGGCTCCGCCCCCTGCTCGCTTTTCTTGCTAACCCCTGGGTTTGGTTCACAGGATATACATTTTTTTTTATTATTAATTTTATTGTAATCATTCCATACAAATCAATCAATTTTTCAAAAAGTAGGATTGAGAACAAGTCGACCCTCATCCCTGAGAGAAAGAGCATGGCCAACGGAGTAAAAGTTAAGGCTTGTAAACATACCTTAATTGATTAGTTTGATAATCCAACAGAGATGAATGGAGAAGAAAAAGAAATACAGAAATAATTGCTTCCTCTGTGCTTTAAGAGCTTATTCTAAAATATTACTGATTAGATCCTGCCATGTTTTGAAAAAAATCTGTACAGATCCTCTAACTGAGTATTTGATTTTTTCCAGTTTGAGATAGTATAAAACATTGGTTTCCCACTGACTTAAAAGAGGTAAGTTAGGATTCTTCCTAACAAAATAAGCAAAATAAGTCTCTGTGCCAAAAGTGTAGTAAATGCAATCGGATATACAATTTAAAGAGATTGTTATTTTCATGGGAATTGTTACATATGCATTATTTTCACTTTTACTTTAAAACTTTTGTAAAAACAATACTTGTCCTTTATTTACGGCCCGGGCGTGGTTACAGCTGTTTCTCGCAGGGCGTATAACGTTGCTCGCATTGTGAAGGGGGTGAATGCACGCTAAGGAGATGCTGTCTGATCAGCTGCTGTCTTTCTGCTGCTGCTGCTGTTGGCGAGCTGCATGTTCTCTATGTCGCGCTGCATGTTTATCATTTAAAAGCCTGTACAGCAGCTGTCCTTTTGCCACTTCGCGTCAATGCTGCTCACATTGTGAAGGGGGGTGGGACTTAACGCACGCTAAGGAGAAGCGGTTGGATCATCTTTTGGCTTGCTGCTCCTGCTGCTGCTGGTAGCGAGCTGCGTGTTCTGCTTGTCGATTGTTGTTGTTTTAAGAGCTGGGAGCACATGAAGTGTGTCAGCCAAACGCATTCCAACAATTGCTAGGTTAGATGTCTGTGAAGTTGTTTTAAATGTTGTCTCACTGCCTTGTCTCGCGTGACCTTAAAGTGTCTTCTTGGGACATCAAATTGTCTTCCAAGAAGATAACGTCTCATTTCCCTAGTCTCCCTCCCAAGATTTTTTTTATAATAGAGAGATTTACTTATCTTTCACTCAATAAGAATGCTATACTTTTAATTGTGTCATTCTGTATATTTTGTGGAAAAACACATAGGCCATGGTTTAAAAAATGCTAATAGAAGTTCAACACTTCTTTCACTGATATACATATCTTACTCATTGTTAGAAATTCATAAGGGCCAGTATTGCTTAATGTTTTATAATGTTCAATGTAAAGTTAATTACTATTTTCTTTTTTATTTATTTTCTCATTATTTTGGTGAAATCCTCATCACAGTTGTGTTTGCTGGTATTTCATGAGCGGTGCCATTTTGTTTGTTGATTGCATGGCCACCACCCTACTGTTTACAGCAACGAGCTTCTGCTGGGCCAAAGTCTTCTTTCCTTGTCTGCCCAAGCAGGTCAAAGTCTTCTCTTCTTTCCATATCAATGAAATAATGGTATGATTTTTGGAATCTTGAAAATGAGTTGGGGTGTCATGAAACCTACTTTTAGAGAGGGGGCTATTATTATATTTTGCACAAGGGTTCTTCCCCTGGCTGGGGTTCAAATACCATATTTAAGTCTTTCTTATTTAATTTTGATTCATCTGTATGTTAACATCCCTGATTATGTAGTTTCCTTATGTTTAGGCATCTTGCCTTATATATCATGTGTTTTGTGGGTGGGTCCCCTAGAGGTGAGGTCACCTGCCCATCATGAATGCACTTGGGGATCCCTTTTGTCTTTTGTGCTTCATGGAGCTTACATTTTGTTCTGAGTCCTTGTGAATAATTAATCTTTTTTATTTATAAAGAGTCTGTATTTTTGCCCTTGTAATTAGCCAAGTTTTCATGGTTTCCCCCTCTTTCACAGATGGGTGCCGGCATTTTATGACTCCCACTGTCAAGATGCAGGAGCAAAGTTGAGGAGCTTGTGACATTGTTAATGCAATGGGTTCATAAGACATACCTGATGGCATCATTCTCATCCCAGTTTGTGGATAATCCTTGTGTTAGTGTGCTATTCTCTTGATGATAATTTACTTCCTGGCTTTAGAACTGTCCTCTTGTTTTTGGTACCTTTACTTTTGGTTAGCAATTTAAACTGGACGACTAATCAACTTGATTTTTGGCTTGTTCCCTATGATTCATTTCCTGAGTCAGTACAACACAAAACTAGAGTAAGATTAAAACACTTTAATAAAAAGAGATCTAAAAAAATTAGCAACAAAGAAATAAGCCTGAAAAAAATCCACAGCACACTCGCAAAATTAATTATATTGTAACAGCCCAGGGGGTGGGAGAGCCAGTTTACGATGACGGCTGGTAAGTGGTTCTACAACGGAAATCTAGGTTCTTCAATGGTCACTTCCACCACTCCCTGCATCCTTGATCCTTCGCCCACTCATAAATGCCACTTGGCTCTGCCTATGATACCCATTTAGGGTCAGAGGGAACCCGTAAACCACACTTTCCACTAGCTCTGTGAGCTGAAATAAGGACAGGGTCCACATCAGAAACTGGCAGACAGATATGCATCATTGCAGATGGTCTCTAACAGCCGGAATGTGAGTTTGAAGGGCTCTGTAAGTGCTGTGCCAGTTATCCCCCACATGACGCTCATCGAGCTGCTATTACGCGCCAGATAGTCACATCCCCTTAGACTGGTCCACGTGAGGAATGTGTTACTCTTGAGGGTCCTGAACTGGGGTGCTACAAAATTTTATAATTCTTTTTTACATCATCATGGAATAGTGCAGTGCTTTTTATAAAGAAGAAAAAGTGAGATGCTGCATATTTTCTGTACAAAAACACTCCACAGCACTCCATTGGCACATGACTGTCTTTTTTCCACAGTAAAATGCACTACATTGGAACTCACCTCCTGCATTTCCTAGCAGTTGCGCTTTCCTATTTCCTGATTCGTACATATGAGGATGGAGACTGTGGATGAGTATACTGACCATCATTTCTGTGTTTGACACATTTTTAGGATTGCAATTGCCAATATTTGCCAATGCCTAATTGGTAAAGCAAACATTGTACTACAAGAACAACCATAACACATACAGGTGCTGGTCATAAAATTAGAATATCATGACAAATTTGATTTATTTCAGTAATTCCATTCAAAAAGTGAAACTTGTATATTAGATTCATTCATTACACACAGACTGATGTATTTCAAATGTTTATTTCTTTTAATTTTGATGATTATAACTGACAACTAATGAAAGTCCCAAATTCAGTATCTCAGAAAATTAGAATATTGTGAAAAGGTTCAATATTGAAGACACCTGGTGCCACACTCTAATCAGCTAATTAACTCAAAACACCTGTAAAAGCCTTTAAATGGTCTCTTCATCTTGTTCTGTAGGCTACACAATCATGGGGAAGACTGCCGACTTGACAGTTGTCCAAAAGACGACCATTGACACCTTGCACAAGGAGGGCAAGACACAAAAGGTCATTGCTAAAGAGGCTGGCTGTTCACAGAGCTCTGTGTCCAAGCACATTAATAGAGAGACGAAGGGAAGGACAAGATGTGGTAGAAAAAAGTGTACAATCAATAGGGATAACCGCACCCTGGAGAGGATTGTGAAACAAAACCCATTCAAAATTGTGGGGGAGATTCACAAAGAGTGGACTGCAGCTGGAGTCTGTGCTTCAAGAACCACCACACACAGACGTATGCAAGACACGGGTTTCAGCTGTCGCATTCCTTGTGTCAAGCCACTCTTGAACAAGAGACAGCGTCAGAAGCGTCTCGCCTGGGCTAAAGACAAAACTGCTGCTGAGTGGTCCAAAGTTATGTTCTCTGATGAAAGTAAATTTTGCATTTCCTTTGGAAATCAAGGTCCTAGAGTCTGGAGGAAGACAGGAGAGGCACAGAATCCACGTTGCTTGAGGTCCAGCGTAAAGTTTCCACAGTCAGTGATAGTTTGGGGTGCCATGTCATCTGCTGGTGTTGCTCCATTGTGTTTTCTGAGGTCCAAGGTCAACGCAGCTGTCTACCAGGAAGTTTCAGAGCACTTCATGCTTCCTGCTGCTGACAAACTTTATGGAGATGCAGATTTCATTTTCCAACAGGACCTGGCACCTGCACACAGTGCCAAAGCTACCAGTTCCTGGTTTAAGGATTATGGTATCCCTGTTCTTGATTGGCCAGCAAACTCGCCTGACCTTAACCCCATAGATAATCTATGGGGTATTGTGAAGAGGAAGATGCAATACGCCAGACCCAACAATTTAGAAGAGCTGAAGGCCACTATCAGAGCAACATGGGCTCTCATAACACCTGAGCAGTGCCACAGACTGATCGACTCCATGCCACGCCACATTGCTACAGTAATCCAGGCCAAAGGAGCCCCAACTAAATATTGAGTGCTGTACATGCTCATACTTTTCATGTTCATACCTTTCAGTTGGCCAACATTTCTAAAAATCCTTTTTTTTGCATTGGTCTTAATAGATATTCTAATTTTCCGAGATACTGAATTTGGGACTTTTATTAGTTGTCAGGTATAATCATCAAAATTAAAAGAAATAAACATTCGAAATACATCAGTCTGTGTGTAATGAATGAATCTAATATACAAGTTTCACTTTTTGAATGTTGAAATAAATCAACTTTGTCATGATATTCTAATTTTATGACCGGCACCTGTATATCATGACACAACAAATGTCTACACGTGACAGGAAAGGAGTTTGGTGATTTTCTTTTCACTAAGTCATGTTTTGTTTTTCTGGATTTCCAAAAACAAAACAAAGTGAACGCAAAGAAAGTGCACATTCCTCTTGATTTAAAGTGAGAGAACACAGGGAAAAAGTACACCTTCAAGTAAACTTAATAAAAATACAGTAATTGCAATTTTTAAGCTATCGAAATGAGTATCACTGTTATTATTGTAAAAGTTATTCACGACTAGTGTCTGAAAAGACAATGAAATCATTGGAAAATAGTTAAAAAGAATTAATGATGAAAAGTAAACATTAGTACAAAAACATGTGAAGTATAATTGTCTCTCAGCAAATCATGGGTGGCTGCTGATCTACCATCAGGGTAATCTGAGTATGTGCCCTGGCATATACGACAGAAAAGCTATGTGATTAGGAAAACATCACCCCCACCTCACATGCACGTGTTTCACCCAAGCCATGAAGTATTATTTAATATTTCTTCAGGTTAATATACTGTATTACTGTAAGTGCTATTGATTAATTCTGTCATACAATTAGGAGAGCCTATACTGATCATAAAGTCATGTTGATTTATATTTTGTGTGTTACTACATTGAGCATTAGGCAAAATTATTCAACAATAGCTGCAACTGGATTTTAGGATATTGACATCACCCCTGCTGAAATGACCCTAAACAACCCCCACCGTGTTCCATTCCCTGCATCCAGGAAGGTTGGAATCACCTTTCATCTGCTATCACCGAATGACCTACAGATTATGCCTTAAAAATTTCACTCCTACCTAAAAGTAGCTGTGTTGCACAGTCATACATATTACATAATGTGCAAGTGTCTGGAGAACACTTGCAAAGATACTTCCATGATACTCCAAAGGAATCCAGTGTGGAGGAAATGAGTGGCATCTTTTAATTATCACAGTCCGAACTGGTGGCCAAGCAGTTTCTTAATTGCAGACACCGACTTTGTGTCATTTTACTGAAGATTAATGATGTGTAAATGTATGTTGAACTATATTTTTCTGTTTTTTATGTTACACAATATAAATATTTCCATGCATCACTTTTTCTTTTTTTGTACCATTGAGTTTAATATATTTGATACAGTATCATGCTATACTTCAGTCCAAGAATAAACATAAAATATGATTTCAGTATTTGTAATGGCACATTTGTCCTTTTTCATGTCCATAATAGTCTGTCTGATGCATGCAGAATTAGTTTTATAACATCATCGTTCAATAAACCTGATCACCAGGTAGTCTAAGTTAGTACGCAAGTTTGTTTTCCTTCCCCAACTTTAAGAATCAAACGGCAACTGCACTTAGTTTTAATCTTGATCCACAGCTCATTAGGAGCTCTGGCACACTGCATTAGCACTAATCCCCAAAGTAAATCTTGTTACCATAAATAGGACCAGCACGGAAACATCCACAACTCAGAGGACACTTCAACTGACCCAACAAGTTTAGGGCAGGTGGCAAATGAAGAGAGGAATCATAAGGGATTCCCAGCCTGGGATTGTCTTGGTGATTGTGGGTAGAAAGGCACCCTGTTGATGGAGTTGCCTCTCCTTTCAGATAGGTTTCTGTGTTTCTTCTCAGTTGACGTAGGTTTCTGCCTTGAATCTGATTGTGCTGCAAAGCACATGGAAAATGGATGGGATGAAATGTATACTGTTTGTTTGAACATTTATTTTATAACCATAATTGCTAATAAATCGAAATATAATTTACTGGTTAAATGTTTACAGACATAAACATGAAAAAATGCAATGGTGTATTTGAATATTATTAAAAGAGCAATTGCAAAATGACTGATACTAACCAGTAGATCAAGATGTGGATTACAGCAAAAATTGCCAACTTTGAAGTTTACATGTTCTGCTATTGACTGCCATGACCTTATGTTGAGTAGACATGGCAAGGCAGAGTTGAACTGTATGCAGATCAGAAAAAAATCTAACTCTGTATCTAAATCTCATTCATTCTTCTATGTGATTTTGCTGAACATTTTTTACACGATCACTGCTTTTTTAAATTCTATTTGGGCACTGTGCTTTTGTTTTCAGCAATGAACCTGTTTCTAGTCACTTGGTTCACAAAATGTGACATCATCACACCACCTTTATAAAAGATAGCAACACAATGTCCAAAATTTGGATTTTGTTATAATTAAATGGCTATTGTTTAGAGAAGTTAGGGCAGTGGATTTAGATTTACAATAGTATTTTTGCTTTATCCTCTTGACTTTGAATTTTGTGTAACATCTTGTTTTTTGACAAATGATCTCTGTGCTCTTCTGGCTTTCGAGCTTTGACTGTTTTTCCTGAAACATTTTTGTTATAGTATTAAGCACTTTTAATGCATGTGTTTTTGTATATATCATGTTTCTTTTACCATTCTTTAATTTTTTTGTAGTTTATGTTTCGTTTTGATTTATTTTGATGAAGTTTATATTTTTAGCATCTTGTTTATGTGGCTCCGTCGGGGTGCTTCACCTGACCTCGATATCCATGCCAATAATATTACAGGTACAATTCTATAAAGGCGCAACATCCTTACAGTGCATTCTGTTTAGTATCACTTAGCTTATTACCCAAGTAGGCCCTAGTGTTAGGTTTGGTTTTTGGTTTCTGAATGTATTTTTGTCTTTGATTCATGGGTAGCCTCCTGCCCTATAATTCTTTGTTGCCTGTTTATTTTGATCTTCAGGTTTTGATCCTTTGCTCATCCTATGTTTTTCTCCAGGGGCCTCATGTATACGACGTGCAAAGAATTCACACTAAAACATGGTACATGGACAGAAGCAGAAATGTAGCATATGCACAAAAAAATCCAGATGCATAAATCTGCGTGTATGCCAACTTCCACGTTCTTTCTCTACATAAACCCTGGTCAGCATGAAATGTAACGCATGTGCATGCACATGCCTCCCCACCCAGACTCCTCCAAGAATTACATCTCTTTGAATATGCAAATCAATGTAAATAGCCCACTAAGTTCAGCACTCTGTGGAAAGACAATGGCAAAAGCACAGGGAAAATTGAAGAATTTCAGCGAATACCAAGTGGAGGAAAGGAAAAGTGTACTATTTGTTGGTATAAGCAGTGGTAAAACAACAAAAAGAATTTGATTGAGTGACATAGAGTGGTGGAGAAACTCAAAAGTTTAAGTTCAGAAAGTCGTAAAGTGTTCAAAATAAAAAAGAAGTGGTCAGATATGAAAGTTGCAGTGAAAAAGCAAGTCATAACCCACTGTCTGAGTGTCATATGGAAGAATATTAGGGTACAGAGAACAAAAAATAGGGACACAGTGGAAAAAAAAGGTTGGAATGTCAACTTTAATCTCGAAATTTCCACTTTAATCACATAATTTATTTTGCCATTAAAGTGGAACATCATAAACTTCATCTTAAAATCATTTAATTTACTAGTTTCTCAAACCCCATCGTAACTAAAGTAGCATGCTAAATGGTTTGTATTCTATGTGCTCTTCTATGTGCTCTATGTGTGTGAATCCCTATGTGCTTCTTAAATGAGCTTTCTCTTCCTCCGACAGGACACAGAATACATTACATTCATGATATTACAGCACTCTGAACAATTTAAATACTAAGATGTATACTTGATATCATTTTCATGATGATAGGAATTAAAGCTTCTATAAAACTTGGGGGCATATTGGTGCAGTGGTAGCTACCTGTCCAGAGATTGTTCCTGCCTCCTGCAAGATGCTTGCTGCGCCATGCGTGACCTTCAATGAAATAATTTATTGCAGCAGTACTGTCTCTTTCAAATATACTAACCCCTAATTTCCTGTCCTACCTTTTCTTTCTTCCAGTAACCAATCGCCACACAATCAGCTCAGAAATAAATGTCAAGCCATCTGTAAGCTTAGAACGCCAACTTTTCAAAACATTTAAGGAACATTGAAATATCTTCGTAATACATGTTTAATTATTCAGCCCATTCAGGGTCATGCCAGTCCCAGGAAGCATACAGCGTGACGCAGGAACAATCACTAGCAGGGTGCCAGCTCGTCACTACCACTGTGCCATCGTGCCCACACGTTTAATTATTAACTGTAAAAATGATTTAAATTAAGTTAAAAAATTGTCTGTATAATGTAATATATATACTTTAGATAAGAAGATATGCTATCTTCTTGGAGCTCTTGATATTATTTTTAAGATGAAATGCAGTAAAGCATGTTTATTATTATACAGATCAGTTTTAAACTTAATTAAAATAATATATATTGTTAATAATTAAACATGTGAGGACACGGTGGTGCAGCGCTAGCGATAAGCTGACACCCCATTCAGGGATTGTTCCTGCCTCGCGCTGTATGGTTTCTGGGATTGGCGTGACCCTGGATGGATAGATGGATGGAATAATTAAAAATGTACTATGAAGATATTTCAGTGTTTCATAAATGTTTTGAAGAATCGGCGTTCTAAGCTTACAGATGGCTTGGCATCTATTACAGAGCTGATCATGTGACGATTGGTTACTTGGAGAATGAAAAGGAAAGACAGAAATAGGAGGTTAGTACATTTGAGAGAGACAGTACTGCTACAGTAAATTATTTTATTGAAGGTCGCGCAAGGCGCAGCAAGCATCTCGCAGGAGGCAGGAACAATCTGTGGACAGGGCGCCAGTTCATCGTTAATACTGCGCCACTGTGGCCCCATGTTTAATACATGTTTAATTCCTATCATTATGAAAATGATATCAAGTATACATCTTAACATTTAAATTGCTCAGAGAGCAATGAACATAATGTATTCTGTGTCCTGTTCGCAGAAGAGAAAGCCCCTTTAAGAAGCACTTTAGTGATTCCCACCCATAGAGCACATAAAAGAACACATAGAAAGAAGCATTTAACGTGCTACTTTAGTTATAATGGGATCTGAGAAACTAGAAAATTAAACAATTTTAAGATGAAGTTTATGACGTTCTGCTTTGATGAAAAAATATAGTACATGATTAAAGTGGAAATTTCGAGATTTTGGACATTTTTTTCAACTGTGTCCCTATTTTTTTTTCTTTTCTCTGTACCCCAATACGTTTCCACATGAAACTCAGACGGTGGGCTACGACTCGCCTTTTCACGGTGACTTTGATATCTGACCACTTCTTATTTATTTCAGACACTTTACGACTTTCTGAGCTTGAACCTTCGAGTTTCTCCACCACTCTGTTACTTGATCAACTTCCTTTAGTTGTTTATATCACTGCATAAACCAACAAATAATAAGTTTTTCCTTGCCTCCACTTGGCATTCGCTAAAATTCTTCTATTTCCCCCGTGCCCCACTGTCTTCTCACAGAACGCTGAGCTTAAGAGCTATTTATATTGATTTACATATTCAAAGAGGCGTAATTCTGAAAGTAGTTTGGGAGTGGCAGCAGTCACGTGCATGTGTGTTACTTTTCACACTGACCGGGATTTATGGAGCGGAAGAACGTGGAAGTTGGCGTACGCATAGATTCATGCATCTGGATTTTTTTGTGCGTACGCACATTTACGCTTTAGTCCATACACCATGTTTTAGTGTGAATTCTATGCACAGCATTATGAATGAGGCCCCTGCTGTCCAGCTCATTGCAGCTCCAAAGCTCTACACAGGTCAGGTACTGACAATACCTTTCAAAACAAAGCCAAATTAAAATTTCCACAGGCTATTGGGTGACCTACTTCCTTAACACAGAGTTGATCTTACTTTTAACAATGTAGCATGCAAATACAAGGTCATCAAATGCAGCATGGTGTTTCTCCCTTGATCGCCTCATCAAGTGGGGGTGGTGGGAGCTGTGGACTGGTGAAAATACCTCTTGCCTCCAATGGTCACTAGCTGTGCACCCAGAATGCCCAGATGGTAGATTGGCCCCTGTTTCAAAATGACAAAAATTGAGGTTCTATATACGGTATGTCAAGTGAACCAAGTATTGCGGTAACTCCAATCTCTTGACTGTTGGTTACTCCCCACTCTTTACACACACATTTGCTGGAATTAATGATTTAAGAAACAGCAAACCCAAATAAAATATTAATCTTAGTTTGCTTTCAAATATGAGTTGATGGAAAGGAGTGGTTGTAATGGTCACAGAACGTAAAGAAAAAAACAAAAGATTATACTTCTTGTGAAGATCACTTGCTTGGCAGAAAAATGACTAAGAGCTGCCAGCCCTTTACGTGACTTTCAAATCCCTCTGTCATCAATGTCATCCTGCAAGACAATGGCCACAAAACCACCAGAGCACCAAATTAAAAGTTTCAACTGAATAACTTTGCTTTCTGCTGCCTTATGATTAACTACTGCACTCAGGACACAATAAAATAATAGTTATAGTCATTTAAGTACAGAGCCAGCTGGCATGATGTCAGACATTGGCCAGAATGGTTGGAGATGTAAGTTTGATATCAGCTAAAGCAGAACTTTTATAGAGAATACGGGGTAGCTGCCATTGAATATAATGTTAGCAACTGCAATTAAAGTACATGTCAGTAAAGAATGTTTGATCTGTGAATTCTAACTAGACCATTAAAGGCTGATGATGCTCCTGCTTTTTATAGTTTTATTATCCTAGATTATATACAAAATGTTGCAGTGCTCACCACCTGACATTGGAAAGTTCACTCAGTGGAGTCTCCATGAGACATTTTCCATTTGCTGCTTTCTTTATGATCCGTGAAAGAAAACGTTTATCAGTGAACTGATCCACACATCATCACAAAGCAGCAATTAAGCCAGGGTGATGTAAATAACATCTCTAGAGCATAACATAACATTCTTAAACCACCTCATCTAACTCAGGATTTCACACAGGATGCAGAAACCAAACCTGGAATGGGCATTAGTCCATTGCAGATGAAACTCAACAACACCACCACACATAGTCACAATGCACTAATCTACCTAAAATGCAATTGTTGGAGGAAAACTGGGGAGTTTAGAACAAGACCCATGAAGACACAGAGAGAAAGTGTCAACTTCAAAGGTTTAGGTTTAGGTTTGGTTTATTTATATAGCACATTTACAACAGCCACACGACTGACCAAAGTGCTGTACGTTTAGAAACAACAACATAAAATAAAAATATACGATTAGCCAAAAGAAGCACAGCAGAAACACATAAAAATAATTTGTATAAATATATCTATGCATATACATATATCTATACATACACACATCTAGGTAGGCAAAATAAAGCCTAGTAAGCCAGAGAAAACAGATGTGTTTTTAAAATAGATTTAAAAATAGTCAGACTAGGAGCAATTCGGATTTCAATAGGCAGATCATTCCAAAGACGAGGCCCAATTACCGAGAAAGCACGGTCACCTCTACGCTTGAGTCTGGAGTGTGGAATTAAAAGAAGGTTCTGATCACAGGATCTCAAACTTCTCAGGGGAATATATTGGTGAAGCAATTCAGATAAATAGATGGGTGCTTGTTGGTGTAGTGTTTTAAAAACAAATAATAAGATTTTAAAATGTATTCTGAATTGAACAGGCAACCAATGAAGGGACTTCAGAAGCAGAGTCACATGATCAATTTTTTTCTTTTTTAAAAGAAATTTAGCAGCTGCGTTCTGGACCAATTGAAGATGGGCAATTTGGGATTTGGAGATGCCATAATAAAGAGAGTTGCAATAGTCGAGGCGAGATGTAATAAAAGCATGTATGGCCATCTCCAGGGTCTTGTCAGTGAGATAGGTTTTAATTTTTGCAAGTGTGCAAAGCTGATAAAAGCTAGATCCGATCACGGCAGAGACTTGTTTGTCAAGTTTTAATGAGTCATCTAACAGGACACCCAGATTCCGAACCTGTGAAGACCTGAAAGCTGATAAAGGTCCCAGGTCAAATTCCGGGGTCTTCATATGTTCAGAAGGGCCGAAGACTATCACCTCAGTCTTCTCTTCATTTAAAGATAAGAAGTTTTGGGATAGCCAAGATTTAACTTCATCTAAACAAGATAACAAGGCATTCATAGCCAGGGGATCACTTTTCTTAAAAGGTAAATAAATTTGTGTGTCATCAGCATAGAGGTGAAATGATACCCCATGTTTAATAAAAATAGAGCCTAGAGGTAGCATATACAGAGAAAATAAAGTGGGAGACAACACAGAGCCTTGAGGAAGACCACAGGAGAGAGAGGACGTCGAGGAGGAGAAGTCTCCTAGCCTAACCACGTAATTCCTATCAGATAAAAATGACTGAAACCATTTTAAAACTGTGCCAGAAAGACCCACCCAGGATTCTAGTCTATTTAGTAATATCGAATGATTAATAGTGTCGAAAGCAGCTGATAAATCTAATAGAACAAGGACCACGGAATCCCCCGTATCAGTGGCTAAAAAGATGTCATTTAACACTCTCAAGAGGGCTGATTCGGTATTGTGGGCCGCCTTGAAACCAGATTGAAATTGCTCAAACAAATTAAAAGATTGAAGTTGGAAAAACACAATCTTTTCCAAAACCTTAGAAAGAAATGTTAGGACCGAGACAGGGCGATAGTTTTTTAAAACTGACAAATCGAGTGAAGGCTTCTTGAGGAGGGGAGTAACAGTAGCCACTTTCAAATTAGAAGGAACCACGCCTGTTGAGAGGCACTTATTAAAAAAGGACGCTAGGCCCGGTCCGATCGAATCAATGATTTGTATTAAAAATCTAGGATGGATAGCGTCATATGGAGAGGAGGATGGCTTCAGTTTAGCAATAGTATCTTTGAGTGACTGTATAGAGACTGGTTCAAAAGTATCCCAAGACATAAACAACGGCAGAGGAGCAGGCTGCTTGGTAGAGAAGATATGGGCTCCCAGACCAGGTTTACTTACTTTGTCTTTAAAAAATCTCGAGAAGCTTTCACAAAGGGCAACAGAAGCAACTGACCCAGTGTGTACCGGGGGATTGACAACAGAATTAATAACAGAAAACATGACCTTAGGTCTAGACTGATTATGCAAAATTAAATTAGAAAAATAGGTTGCCTTAGCTAATTTGGCAGCTCTCTGATAAGCCTGATAAGATGACTATCTTTGAACAGCTGTAGAGAAATGTGTAACCTGTCTTTTTTCCACTTACACTCAGCCTTTCTACAAATCTGCCTTAGTAGCCGAGTCTCTGCAGAATGCCACACTTCAGATTTAGGTTTGAGCTTAAGAGGTTTAAAAGGAGCAGTTTCATTCATTACATCAAGCCAGGCATTTTGTAACAGACTGAGATGTTCGTCTGCATCCAAGTCTGATAATGGAGAATCCAACAGTAGATGAGAGCAAAGCTTTGTAAAACACTGACTAAAATTAACACTAAACTGAGGTGAGTATACCCTAGTCAGAGATGTCACTTTAGAAGAAACATAAGGAAGGCTAGGAAGACACATGGAAAATAAAACAGGCTTGTGATCAGAGAGCATATAGTCAGAGACAATAACATCAGTAATATCAACTCCATAAGAGAGGATGAGGTCAAGAGTATGTCCATGAATGTGAGTGGGACTTTTAACCCACTGTGTCAGGTTAAAAGCCTCGATTAGATTAAGAAATTCCCTCCAAAGAGGGTTTGACTGACAACAAACATGAACGTTAAAATCGCCCATCAATAAAAAGCGATCAAATTTAGTAACAATATTACCAATAAAGTCAGTGAATTGCTGAAGAAAGTCCTTATCTGAGTGAGGAGGACGGTAAATCAGCCCTAGGCAGATAGGACCGTTCCAGTCGAGGTGAATAAGTTGAGCTTCAAAGCTGGTATAAATATCCGGAGAGATCGAGGAACACTGCGCACGGTGAGAGTTTTTCAAAAGAGTCGCTAGCCCACCCCCACGTCCGTTTTGGCGGGGGAATTAAAAAATGTACAGTCTACAGGGACCAACTCAGCGAAGGGGGTAAGATCACCACATTTAATCCATGACTCAGTAATGAACATAAAATCCAGATTTTGCGAGGAGAAAAAGTCATTCAACAGAAATGTCTTGTTTACTGCTGAGCGAGCATTAATTAAAACCATTTTAGGTGAAGGAACAGCGTCGGGTAAGAGAGAGACTCTACACAGCGGCCGTAGCGTACCTGAGTCAACTCCAGATCTGCGGAGATAGTGGCCGATCCGAGGGAGTCTAAGCCAGGGGGTAGAGGGTGAGGACAGGGGAAGAGCAGTTCGAAGCCACCAGTGTGCCTGATCCACGAGACGCCAAATCACAGAGCCACCTTGTAGCGGCTCGGAAAACGGGCTTGTAATACAGCCCGCATGCAGGCGGGCTTTCAACTTGATCGCGAATCCTCCCCTGCATCCACGTTTCCTCCTGCGTTTCCTCCAAAGAATGTTTAAAGGCCAGCGGCGAATACAGTCCGGAATGACAATTTTGAAATTCTCATGTTGTTTGTTAAAAACACACTCCATCTCCGACTTGTTAAAATTAAAAACAGTTGATCGAATATCCAAGAGAGACTGACGATCATAGACTATAAGGGCACTACAGTTTGAATACAGTGCACTCAACCAAACTATCAGGCAGGACAGCAGTAGACGGCATGCCGACACAGGCGCCATCTTTCCAAACAGGTAACAGCCTGGTGGAAGATTTTGTCTTGGAATCATGGATGCATGAGGCAGCAGCACTAACCACTGTAACACCATGCTACTCCTATAATCCCTGTTCTATGTTTAATTCTTTCTCTTTCTCTTTTCATAAAAGTTGATCTCTTTCATAAACATTCTCAAGGGTTCATGAGATCTAGAAGGATATTTGCAATGCAGTATGTAGCATATATAATGAAAGCTCATGAATATGCTATTTGCTGCATATTAAAACTTATTTTAACTTATTTTATTATGTTAGTGGCTTAGGAATGAAATACTAAAACAAAAGGCTGGTCTCTTCTTTATTAAAACTCTCTCAACAAACAAAAGCTGATTATTGAGAAGAAATTGAAACTCTGGTTGAAAGCTGCAATTGCAGTGAACATTTAAGTGAGCCTGTACACTTTCAGTTGTAAAGGTGGGTGCCACACTTCTTGCTAGTGCAGTGCTGTTGTGGGTGGGTGGATGGGGAAGAATTGTAGGGAGAAAGTGACAGGTTGAGCACAGATGCTTGTTGTTTCAATGTGTTTTAAGTTCAACTTTCCTTTTCTATTAGTTTGATGCGCTGTAGTCTGCAACACTCCAGTGTATCTCACAGGAGCAGAAATGCCTTACACGCTACAGTGTAAGCTGAGGGAGTAAGGAGGTGTGAGGGACGTGAATAGCAATGGCATCACATACAATTACCAATTAGGGAGAACCCCTCGACTGTTCAGAGTTGGTCCTTCTACCAATGTTATAAGAGGTGTTTTGAAACTAAAAATGAGGGGTTAAATTAAGTTTAGTGACAGGAGTTACTTAAGTCAAGATTTTAAGGAGGTTGGCGAGTACATAAAAAAATCCTTGACACATATTTTTTTTTAGGAAGTCACTGCACGCTGGTATAGAAAATTGTATTCTTAAAATTGGTAATCTCTATGTATTAGAAAAGTATTATAAGCACATGAGAAAGGTAGACACTATATTTTATTAAGCATTAACATGTAAGAGTTAGAATTAAAAAGACTTATGCCTACATATTTTTTATTATTCTTTATGAGCTAGAAACCACTGATAGTTTATTAAGCTAAAAGTTAGATTTGCAGGAGAGCTGGAGAAAGATGGGCCCCTCGCTTAGAGAGAGAATGTGAACTCTTTGGCTGTAAATTATTGTAGCAAGCAAGACTAGTCCTTTATCAAACAGATAAAATAGACAGAGTGGGGTTTGACACCCCCCTAACTAAGAATTATTGGTGGCATCAATTAGAGGCTGGAGTAGATCAATGGAATGCTAGGAGTCAGATGAGGATGAATAATGATTTGTGTAGTTGCTTTTAATTGTTTGCTCATTGTTCCATCTGAGATGAATCTGTATGTGCGCCTTACAATAAAACTTAATTCTGCTGTCTGTTCTGAAGTCTCTAAGTGCCTTTTTTGGGGCTGATGGCACCCCTGCCATGTCAGTCTGCTTCAACACTGAGAAAATTCCAGAGGACTGATCGGGTCAGGTTGGAGAGCATGCATTGGTACAGCATGTTGCCGCACCCACCACATGACAAAACAGCTCAGGATTCCGGTTGGCAGCCCCCCAGACAGACGCGCAGGCCCACCCTTTAAAAATGACCATCTACCTGCCACAGCCACATGGTGTGATAGATGGCCAGCTGTTCATTCCAGCCAATACCCCCACGCCGCCAGGTGGAGCCCTCCCTGCAGCATGGAGGTGCCCCGAATGCCAGTAGGGAATTGTGGATGTTGGAGTTTTCCTTTACAGCCCTGCTGGATACCATGGGGCCACTAGAAGACACTGCAGGGAGGAGCAGTGACTATTTTCCATACGCCCCGGAAGTACATATGGACAAGGAGAATGACGTGCTTCCGGGGTAAAGAAAAAGGATTTTTTATCTGACCCGGAAGTGTTTCTAGTCATGTGGACAGAGAGGGCAAAACATTTCCGGGAGAAGGACTATAAAAGATTTAGAGAGACACCAGAGCGTTGAGCTGAGCTGTGTGGAAGGGTGGCAACGCGTCTGGGAGTGGAGGATTATATTATTGTAGTTACTGTGTGTTTATTAATGAGTATAGTGGAGAGGAGGGTTCTTTGTGCATTGTGGATTATTAATAAAGTCAACTTTTGGACTTTTATCTGGTGTCTGACGTCTTGGACAAGGGTTCAAGGGACCGATAGCGCCCCGTATCTTTCACAATGGGTATCCCCTTGGCCTGGTCCACTGATGGGTCTTCAGCAAGAAAAAGTCCAGAGAAGAGCGACTAGGCTCATTCCAGGGTTTCAGGGGATGAATCATGAGGAAAGATTAAAGGAATTGAACCTTTTCAGTGTAAGCTAAAAGAGATTAAGAGGTGACATTACTGAAGTGTTAAAATTATGAAAGGAATCAGTACAGTGGATTGAGACTGTTACTTTAAAATGAGTTCAACAAGAACATGGGGACACAGCTGGAAACTTGGTTAGGGTAAATTTTGTGCAAACAATAGTCAAGCAAAATGACACCATTTATTGGCTAACTAAAAAGATTACAATATGCAAGCTTTTGAGGCCACTCAGGCCCCACTTCTCACCACATCCATAATTGCTAACATAATTGGACTGAATGACCTTGTGATGAGACAGGTAATGGTGCAGCACATGTTCCTAGAGGGTGCGGGTTCCAAGCAGTTGCAGGTGCACGTGGGATATGCATGTGCTGCTCCGAGGTTGATTGGGATTCTTGGCTGATCGTCCATTCACGTGCCAACGATCGGAAGAAGATGATTGTAGCACCTGCACCTGGTCAGTGCATAAAAGGGTGCCTGAACAGTGAAAAGATGACAGTGGAAAGAAAAAAGGAAGGAAAAAGGAATGCAGGTTAAAGGAAAGAAAGTGATTGGCAGGACTGAGCCACCGGAAGAGGAGAAAGTGACCAGTGCTTGATGGGGCTGAAGAGCAGGAGTGACACAGGCTTCCATAGGCGCTGAGGAAAAGCAGTGAGAGGAGGAGCAGATTTCTCGGGTGCCCCTATGTAAGGCCCGAGAATGGCAGTGAGGGATGTGTGCCAGATTTTAATGGATGACTGCAACCATCTGCGGCATCTCCTCATGCTGAAAAGTCATCATTTTAGAAAAATTGGGGCTTATGTTTTGTGTTGTTTTTTTAAATAAGATTCTGCCTTGATTATAACCTTTTTAATGAGTATATTTATTGTTATTTATTTAACATTTTAGCCTCCATCAGTTCACATATTTATATCATGGATTACTTATTTATAAAAGAACACTGTACTATTTTTCATCTTTTTTTGTGTAAATAAAAGCACTTGAGAACATGTTGAAGGTTTCAGGTTCAAGTGACTTCCAAAAGCTGTCAAGGACGGTGGAGTTAACCCAGACAGTCCCAAGCCTGTTTTCATCAACATTGTACTAATGTCCTAAAAAAAAGGAGTCAGGAGTGGGGGAATAACCTGACAGCCTTGTGATTTAAACTCCACTGTGTCACAATCACTAAAAACATTAGAGACAAGCCTATGAATTACGTTTCTAGCAGAGAAGCATGGACCAATATTTTCAAATCGCAACACAAATTCACACGTTTTCAGGTTCGGACTTTGAACAAGCTACTTAAGAACATTCACTTTTTGCCTCTGAAGATTTATTTGTATGTTTATTTCCAACATGAAGTTTTTCACATGTAACATCTACTATGTACTGTGTGTTTTGTCCCTGGTCATACCTGGCAGCCACCTTACACCATTTTGTTTGTCCGCTGGTACAACATTTTTAAAAAGGTTTACAGATTTTTTTCTGTCAATGAGTCTTTCATGTTCTTGTGCTCTTCCTTGTCTTTTTATTTAATACTTGTGTCTTTGGACCACTTATTTCAAATTGTTTTGTCACATATTTGCCGAGCTGCTCTGTCTGTTTTTGCCCAGTTTGGGTTAGACATTTTAATCTGTTTTTAACTTGCTACTCAGTTACCTGCATGATCTACTTCGATCGTTGTCCTCAGTCTCATTGATATGAAGTCCTGTGTCGCCAGCCAATTTTGCCACCTACAGCTTGACCAAGTCCTTCATGCTCACAGGTAATCCTGCTCTCAAAGAGAAGTTAACATCACCGATGGAGATTAAGTTCTGTTTTGAGTAGAGATGAAAATACAATCATCTGCTCTACTGAGTGTGCCATTGCTGCATGGATTTAAATTAATCCAATCTTTTTGAAGCCCGCACAGTTTTGTTCTAGATTATGGTATTTCTCCTCCTATTTCTAGTCGGCAAGATAATAGTTTTCATATGAATATTTTTGTTGTAGAATGTGTTTTTTGCTTGGATTTTCCTCTGGAAATGTCATTTTCATGGAAATCTTTGAGTAAACATTGGAATGAATTCAGGTTTAGAGTGTCTATGTTGTGGAAGTGACCTGCCACAATTTCACAATTAAAATCATCTCCAATTGCCATTATATTTCCCACCAGTTTTGGAATTTTTATTGTTAGTTTGGCTGTCCAGCTTTCTGCCCCTTTTCCATTGTCATCTTATGTTAATAGTGTATGTGAAAAAGGACCAGAAGTTCAAGGAGCATTGAGGTTCCACTAAGTAACACATTGGACATGTGCAAATAACATCTAAACCAACAGAGCTTGTATGTTTTTTAAAGGTGTATGTAGCAGCTGGAAGGTAAGGCTTTAAAAAGGTTTAGTGAGATTTCAAAGCAAACAGTCCACACAAGGATAGAGAAATGTTGTTACACACGTAGAATAAAAGGCAAATAAAATAAAAATGTTACTTATTGTTAAATTTCAATTGTTTCTACAATTAAGGATGAGTCTTTGCTTTACTTCACATTCAGTACGTTCTAAATGTAAGGCTCTGCACATACCACTGAGCACGTTATGGCATGGTTTGAAACAATGTGCCCTCCATGCCTTACACACGGCAGGGCAGGTCACTAACTAAGACTAATCTGCAATCAGAGGGACAAGAAATAATTAGAATATTCCATTTTAATTCAGCTTGTGGGGGTAATAAGAACCTCCCATGTGCTATGCACTAATTTACAGGCAAACATTTAATATGACCCAAATGGCTGCTACAGTGTATGACACAGATTAGGTGAGGGTTTTATAAAGAATTACTTAGGGAGTGCAGAGCAGGACAGACCATTACAAATTGGGCTATGACTCGGCCCGGTCCATCCTTTTTATCTTCTGTTTTCCTCATTCTTAGTTCTGTTTGTTGCTATGCAACGCCAATTATGTAGCAGTCACATGAGAGGAAAGGCAGATGAACTAAATAGAGGGAGCTTAGATATGGCAAGGCTCTAGCATGATATTAAGAGCAACCAGCAAGACAGACACACTCCCATTGCAGCCCCTCAGAATCATTCCTTTCGGAGTAAGTGAGCTGCACCACTGTAGCATAGTGGGCTATTGTTGTAACCTGTTTGAAATCCTGCTGGTTCATTCTAGCTCATTTATTTTGCTAAGTTATTTTTCCTCGTGATTATTATATTTTAGTGTTGTTTTGATGTTGACATTGAGTTGATTTGAGCCATATTGTTTGCTGTTGCTGGTAACAGGAATTGTGTCATCCATTTATTTGTTTAACACAGTGGAGCACTAGGCTCTGCCCATTAGTTTTCAAATTTCCATCATTGTTGATTGGATGAAGGCTTAGGAAAAGCCAGGGGCTTGATTACAGATGTATTGGCTTTGAAATTTGGCTTTTGTTTGTTTCTGGGCTTCTTGTTTTTCCTGTTTGTACACAACCACATCTCAGGTTTCCCTCCTTTTCATTTGCCAGAAAATAATATCTACCCTGTAAAGCATGGATATTGAGATGTAAGATGTAATCCTGGGCAAAGCCTGTGTCTGTAAACCATAATCTAGAATACAGACAGAATGCTGGAATCAGAGACAGGTAAGCACTGGCACAAGTATCCCAAATCACTACACAAAAAAGTACAAGCCAGAAAAAAGACAAAAAGTTCAAAATCAGAAGAATTACAGTAGGCACAAGAACATAAAATATCTCCAGAACTGGGTTTGTTTCAGAGGCACAAAGATGCACAATGCCAGAGCAATGGCACCATCAAAACTTCCCATGTTATCTTACCTTTGCTTCCTGTGATGTCACTGATACACATTTAATGCTGCATAGCAACAAAACACAGACAAAAGAGATCATGGTAGACAGCAGGAAAAATGAAGGGCGCACAGCAGAGCCCAAACCAGATCTGATAGGCATAAGACTTAATAGTAATAATTATAACCAAAGTCAATAACTTAGCATCTGAAGAGAGAAATGTTAAAGTAATTGAAAGCACAGAAGTAATTTAGCTTAATGGGATCATAAAAAAACCAAATAGCAGAATCTATGAAATGTCAGTTGTGTGCATTATTAATGAATACATAATATTCAAAAAACAGAAAGTCAAGAACAAAATGATGGAAATGTGGTGGCCCGGGGTAAAAGACCCCAATAGCAATTTATTTTGGTTTATCGTTTAAGTTTGTTACACCCCTTTGGGACCTCTGGAGCACAAAAAAACAGAGGGACCACACCCACACGTAGCGGCAAGTTCAAATACACATGTATTGAATGAGCAAGTTTTTCTATCCAGATGGTAAGTCTCTCCCCTTGGTCCGGGTGATGAACACAGCAGTCCAAAATAACCAAAACAACCATCAATTCTTCTTCACACAGCACTCGAGTTATATCACCCTAGGAAAGCACAGCACTCAGTTCTTATACCCACAACACTCAAATTATACAAAACACAGCACACTATAAATACTATTAAGGGATGGGGGAAGCATAAAAGGGGAAAAAAAGATGAATAACTAAACTCCACAAGCAATAACCCAATACTTGAACATTAAGAAAAAATAAATAAACAAACTTAAACAATTCTTGGGCCTTCGTGCTCTCACCACGAGGCCCTCACTTAAACCAAAATAAATAACCAAATACCAAAAACCCCTGTGCTCAAATGCTCAGTTCCCAGTTCTCACAAGTCCCGATTCTCCAATGCTGAACACCTTCCCTATAATCCACAACGGTGTCAAGTTGCAGCAATCCAGTAATGGTATCCTTCCAACCAGCCAATCACTGTTGCTGCTCCACACCGCTGTCACCGTCTCTCCTCCGTCACATCACGGATCCTACGGCAAAGGGCCAAAAGAAAAAACCTCAGACCTTCTTTTCCCCCTCCTCAGCCATAAGGCCAGTGCACACACTCAACTAGCTATTAGCCACTTCCATTTAGGCTGACTGGGGATCACGGGGGTCTGAGTCGCTCTCTCTCTCCGTTCTGGTTCACCCGCCGTCCATTCCGTCAGCCTGGTTCCACTCCCAATCTCTCTCGCCGTCACCCGATCAGCCTCCGTGCTCTCGCTCACTCGCCTCGATCGGGTACCTGGACACAAAGAGAAAAAGGGACAAATATCCCATGGCCACTGCCCCTGCCGCCGCCGACGCCGCTTTTGCCTCCGGTCTTGGACCACCGCGCCGTAGTCCACTCTCTTCAGGTCCTGACAACATCACCCTTGCAGCCAGCAGCAAACCACTTTACAAAAAGTCCAAACGTTTAGTCCCTTTCGCAGCGGTTCAGGACACCTTTCTCCCAAGTGAGCACACCAAACAAACAACAGCGGCCATCTTAAATCCTGTCTCAACCCCGCCCCAACTACCTTGTCAGTGATTGTCCAGCGAATCAATCGCATTAGGGGCGGGTTCACACAAGACCTGCATTGCTGTCCAAGGCGCTGCCAGGGTAAAATAAATTAAAGCAACATACACATAAAGAAAAAGAGAAAAAAAAAAAATGATGCTCCTCGCACCGGGACACAACAGAAACACTGCCATATATCCAATGAAATTATCTAGGTTAAATTTCAGAATCTTTTAATATGAAATCACAAATTTAGAACATAGGTAGATGTTTATCCTGCTCATTGCTGCCTGTCACACTTTTACCAGTACCATATAACCAGCTGCAGGGTCATCTGCTGAAAGTCATCCTTCTCTGATGTTTCACTCCTTTAATCCCAGAGTATCTCTGGGTGGTGGGGCAGTGGTTGGGGACATCTTTCTGTCACCCACTGCATCCCCCTGCAACTGTAATGCCAGTGTTGCTTCATACCACCCCACTCAGAGTCATTGGTACCCCAGCCTTGATCCTCCTCTTTTATCATTTCTTTTAGTGCCTTCCATAGTTTGCCTCCTGACAGTCCAATGTCCCGCAAGGTACTTCTAGTTGAAAGGTTCACTAAACTTCTTCCCTTATAGGCTGTCTCCATGTTTTCTTCACAGGGGACTGTTTGTTCCACCAACATGCCTTCCTATTTTTGCACTGACTATATGACAATGTTGGTTTAAGCCTACTTTCATTATCCAGTCCTTTCTTGGGGCCAAGATTAAACTACTTCAATGTGTGGGAATTCTCTTTGCTGATACTCATGAAGGCACAAATTGAATCAGTTGTTTTTTCTAGGTCTGAGTACCTTTTTTTGACGCTAACTCTCACTGGCTGCACAATTTCTACCAGCTTCCTCACTCAGCACCTGGTCTGACACCATCTGCATAGTAGAATTGGGAATCAGATCCAAGAATGATCAAAATCAGAAAGGGGACATAAAAAAGAGAAAGAGAAGAGATGGATGTTTACAAGGGGCAGGACTGAGGAGGAGGCCAGGCAAGGGATGGGAAGCAGGTGGTTGGAAAGATGACCCCCACAGCAGTGTACTGCCAGAGTGTTAGGGGTTTCTCCAGCTGAGTGATTTGTGGGGAGCAGGAGTGACCAGCTGTTCCACTGGGGCTCCTGCATAAGGCCAAGGAGCAGCAGTGAAAGTCAGAGAAGCAAGGCTCAGTTCAGCACCCTGCCAGTAGCCAGGGTCTGGCAGGGCACCCGAACCACATAAGTTTGACTGGGACTGTTCGAAACATTACTGATGTGATCCCATTTGGGTAAGTGGAGGAGACGTGAGTTTTTAGAATGCTGCACAGGTGCTAGTGGACTTTATAAAGGACATATTCTGTCTGTGATTTTAACCTCATTTGTATTATCTTATTTATTGGATTTTAACCTCCACATTCCACTTTGTGTTTATGGATTATTTATTGATGATCTTTTGCACTGCAATGTGTATTTCCTCATTTGCTTTGCTCATCTTGGTTTATGACTATCAATGGTTCTCAGTTCAAGAGGTTCCAGGAAGTATCCAGGGAGTTTGGACCCAACATGGACCACCACAACCCCCAGATAATTATGCTATTCCTACAAGTATGTTAGATGGAAAACCGGGATGGGGTACCCCATGCAGTATTTGTACTTCCTGCAGAGTCGGAGAGGAGGAGGGAGTTCCCCCAAGGAGTTGTCCCACAAACAAAGAGTGGGGGCTAGACGCCTGAGATCATGGGGCTGAATGTTTGAGAAACTCCCCTAATAACGCCACTGTCTCAGACAAGATGTTTTGCAAGCCTGCTTCCATCTTACCATAAAGCGCTCAAATCCTCCATGTTACATCAGTGGGTTAAGTTGGCAGGGTCTGGAAGTGTGTCATAAGTAGCCCATATTAGGAAATTAATCCTTCATTGAGGCATCTTCCAAAGGTCTGATCATCCCATGGAGCTGGCCAGAATACACTCTATGTGGTCTACCAGCCCTGCACCTTCTGGCTAACCATGTACCTCCTCTCTTTTACCGATGCTGTTGACCACAACTTGGTCAACTCCTTCATTCCAATTTGCTCCTTCTGTTATGGGTTATTCCCATCACCTCACCAGGCCTCAGCCTTGTGAATGCTTGATTTATGTACTCCTCTGCCTTCCAAAACTGTCCAAACTGTCCAAACTTAGCACAGGCATCCCTGACACTGTGGTCACTTGATTCCTTGAGTTTCACCACACATCTGGAGCTCTCCTGCCTGTAACCCAGTGAACTGGACTTCAGCAGGAGTTGTAAGATATTTCTCCCAAGTAGTCCCATGTCTGAGAGGCATTGGGGCAGGCCTAGCCATTTACAGATGAAACTGATGGCCTCCACATCCATTTTCTTCACTGTGATTGGTTTTATTTCATACATTGTTAAGGCCCAAAAGAAACATTTGGTAGGCGCTAAACTGGTAACACCATATCTTGCGCTTTCCTAACAGTTCATAGTTGTCTATCCTGTGCAAACACCAACCCAACCTTCAGGTGATTTACCACCACTGTGGCCCAGCCCAGGCTTCTGGTGGGTTATTCTGCCAACACTGGGATCTTTTAGTCTGCTACACAAAAGTATCAATTTGGAGAAGGTTTGTAACATCATCCATATCCCATTATAATTCTAGTAGCCTCTGGCTCATCCCATGGGCCGTTTCTCTTGCTCATATAAGGAGCATTTCAAAGGCTGTTGTTAACAGAATGGGTGGGATTTAAAATCAATTGCTATCCCTTGCCAATATGCTGCCAGTCTGATGTATAATCCCTAACGGTATAGCAAAGCTTCAGGCCTAACTAATAGCAATGGGATTTCTGGTGCAGAAGGTACATGGAGGAACTCCAAGGCAAAACTAATGAACTAATGGACAACTAAATCAAATTTGTTCTACAGATCTAACCAGACTAAATGGTGGTCTGCCTTTTCTTTCCTTGCTCTTTGAATCTTCTAAATCATATGCACATGTTCCAACCAAACAGGAAAACCAGGAACCCTTGCTTTTTGATTATTTCTAAGTAGTTATTGCCTAATAGGAAGCTGGACAGCCACCTTGCCACTACCGAAAGAAAATCTTTCCCTCCACATTCAGCAGAGCTATCGTCCTGAACTGGTTGATAGTTGCCAGGCTTTGCTCTTTTGGAATGTAGAGAGCTACTGTTCTTCTCCATTCTACAGGGGTATTCTGCTTGTAAACAGCTTTCATCGGTTTCCACATTTCTTTCAAGAATATATTACATTGCAACAATTTCCAGGATACCATGGTAATGAAAATTAATCAGTTATTTAGCAGTTAACCCAAATTTTGAAAAAAAAAAAATAGAATTTAAATTTGAAATAAAGGACCTTTCAATTACTGAATGCAATATCTGATATTCTGAGAGCTGTGATCATTTATTTCAAAAGTTGTCTGACCAAATAGATAATACAGAAACTAGTAACATGGCCAGCACTAACTTTCTTCACTGAAATAAATTACACAAGTAAACAATCTGCCATTTATCCTTCTGAATAATGTTTCAGTTTACACCCAAAAAAAGTATTCACTCCATTAAGAAAAGGATGGCATAGCAGCATAGTGGTTAGCCCAGTTTCTTCCCAACTCCAGAGCTCTAGGCTCGAGTGTAAGCCCCGTGGAGCACATGTTCTCATCATATGTGTGCAGGCTTTCTTTACGAATTGCGACTTTATACTGACCCTAAAGAAGGATGCTCTTTAATGGACTGAATTTAATGGTGCTGCCTCTGGGTCTGCGAAAAGCCTGTAAGAGAACAAGCAGAGTTCACAAAAGTAATGAATGAATAAATGCAAATGTGGTCATTTTCAGAAGCATGATTTTATTTAAATTACACTACATCCATCTTCTTTTATAACAGTTACTGAAGTCTGTGCAATCACTACCTACTTAAGAAATGAAATGTAGAATTGGCATAATATATTTTGAGCTAATACTGTACATCAGCTCACTTGGTATCACATTATATATTTTTATGGTACTGGTGCAGCAGGCAATTTTCTTTTTTAACTTCTCCTCCTCACTTGGGATGATAATCAAAATGTCCACGGATCTTTATGTGGCTAGGCAGCTGGGAATTCTTTTATTCCCTCATCGTAATTGCATCTGAAGTCAGCCTTCAGTGTTCCTTTTTTTTCATTTATATGGTTTAGCACTAGACAGATATCTGTGAAATACAAAGATAAAACGTTAATGTGAATGTATGTGAATTGCACATTATGCATCTTATATTCAGTTATTAAAACTGATTAGGTTACCTGGAACCACAGTTATTTGCTTAAAGTTGCTGTAAATGGACTATGCCTAATAATTCTGGGATACAATAAAAAAAAAATTGGAATGGAAACTTTAATTTTTTTAAATATGTTATTCTGAAGACATCTTATTTCTAATTCACATAGAAGGTATTTAATCTTTTAAATAACTCAGGGTGAAATATACTGTAAATTATGGCTGATAATAGCTACTTTCTTATTACAAGTTAATTATTGCTTTTGAGACAGGCAATTTATAATGAACACAAACATTTCTAACTGCCAATGTGCTGGAGTTGTAGCTCCTAATGAAGATGCATTTTCATGTGCACCTCCGTCCGTTTATGAGCCGTTATATTGCCAACAGGAGTCTGCAAGCCTACAGTAGACTACACAAAAACATGGACAGGTGGATGGATCATCAGCAGAAATACACATTTCAGGCAAAGTGTAATAAAAACACCAAAGTACTGGTGTTGACACTATACAGCACACTAATTCATGAACAAATGATTTGTGTTTAAAAAAGTTTTGAATGCAGACTCCTACCTAAAAGCAACTCTTACATAAATGAGTGTAGATGAATGCCTGTTAAATGTAATTATGTCACAATCATATTATACTCATGTCACAGCTATGTTAAAGCGCAGAACTTTAGGAAAATAAAAGGAAAAATTAATAAACTTCTCTCTAGAACTGTAAGGAATTTAGGAGAAAGGGAAATACATAGAAAGTAAGAAGTATTGAGTTTGACTTCTGTCATTTTTGCAGTATTATGCAATATTATTTTTTGGTTTCAATATCCCATTTTCTTTCCCTTCTCAATATCATTTTGATCATTAATGACCTTTAAATGGAATCTCATAGTGAATGGGTTATTATCAGTGCCTGACTTTTTAAATTTTTTTTTAGTCGGTGATGTTTCATCTGCACTACATTGCTGGAGTGTCCAAAGACAGAGGATGGATGAGCAGTTGACCAGGGCTGATGAAGATTTTGTACAGTGAAATTTTGCTTTTTAATGTCCATTTTACTTTATCTTAGTCATCATAGTTTCCTATTTAAGTATGAATAATTTTGTGGATTAAGACCCTACATTATTTTTCCACAGTGTGCAGACATATTTACATTTACGTATGCCCTCCATAATGTTTGGGAAAAAGACACTTTTTTTCCTTGATTTACCCCTCTGCTCCACAGTTTAAAAGTACAAATCAAACAATTCAGATGTGATTAATGTGCCCATTGTAGACTTTAATTTAAGGGTATCTGAGGGTCAACACTTGATGCCCATGGTTGTCCCATTTTGTGGCACCTTAATGTTTGGGACAACTGTTGTCACAGGGTTTTGTGATTACTCAGGTGGGGTTCATGGCTTCATAAGATACCTTAGTTTGCTTCTATCATTTGGAGTCTGTAGATGTCATTGTGCAACATTAGGACAAGAGCTTTTCCAATAAAAGCTAAAGAAGCCATTATGAGGCTTAACAACAAGAATAAAATGATTTTGTGACATCGGTAAAATCTCATGGTTACCTAAAACAACAGTCTAAAATATCAGTAAGAAGAAGAAATGCACTTGTGAGCTCAGTAATCACAGAGGGACTGGTAGGCCAAAGAAGACCTCCACTGTTGATGACAGAAAAATCCTCACTATGGTAAAGAAAAAGCCCCAAATATCTGTCTGACAGACCAGAAACAGTCTTCAGAAGGCAGATGTGTGTGTGTCAGAGATGGCTATCTACAGAAGACCTTATGAACAGAAATACCACTTAGGACACATTGCAAGATGCAAACCACCATAACAGGATGTGCAGATTACAAACTGTGAAAAAGTTCTTAAAAGAGCCTGCAGAATTCTGGATAAAGGTCTTGGGAACAGATGAGATAAAGATGGCCCTGTATCAGAGTAATGGCAGTTATGAGGAGACATGATTTAAGTATTTAAAATTATTATTTAAAATGAGTACAGTGGATCGAGACTGTTACTTTAAAATGAGTTTATCACTTGTTAAGCGTAAATTTCGCACAAATATTAGGAAGTTTTTCTCGACACAGAGAACCATAGACACTTGGAATGAACTACCAAGTAGTGCGGTAGACTTTCAAAACTCGACTTGATGTTTTTTTTAAAAAAGAGTTACCGGTAAGTGGATAGAACTGACATGTTTTGTTGGGCTGAGTGGCCTGTTCTTGTCTAGATTGTTCTAATGTTCTAATTAAACAGGTAAACAAATGAATTTTAAAGGACTGGTACCTTTCCAAGCATAGCTCCTATCTTATGCACAAAGCTCTCTTTATAGGATATGGCCTTTTTTGATTCTGCAAAAAAAGCAGTTTTGTTTAAAAATCAACAAAAGAATAAACTGCTATATGTAATAGGAAAACTATTTTCCTAAATCATTTGTGTGCTGAAAGGCAGCAGCTGCCTGATGCTTTCCCCCAGGATGTTTATTTAAAAGTCTGTTCTTAACGTTAATTTAACATGGTATTTATTAATATAGCTCTCATTAGTGCTCTCATTCTTCCATTTCAGACATTATTGATATTGCATGTTACCCATTTCTAAGCAGATTAGCATTTTTCAATTCTTCAATTTTTTCTGCTTTAATTCATCTCAAACATTTGTTTTAACCAGATATTATATGATTTTGACAATTGTCAACAGCCTTGTTAGTTTCAGAATGCTGATTGTGCCAATTTTTTTTACTTTGGCTCATAACACATAGGCACAATGTAAAGGCATATCAGAACTGAATTTCTGCTACAACTCAATTTGAAATAAAATGTCTGTCCACCATATACAAACAATTTCAAGTGAAGTAAAGTCAGATGTTCCAGTGGAAGTGCCCATTTAAGAAACTATTTAGGGCCTATATATTAAAGCGTCATATACGTCTCTATAAAACAGATAAAAAGTGTCCATTGTGATCTCAAGATGCCAGCCTGCTTATATGGTTACAACTAGCACAGAAAGCAGAACCTTCATCTACAGCAGTGCTTCCCAAACTCGGTCATGGGGATCCCCTGTGGCTGCAGGTTTTTGTTCCAACCAGATTCACAATCAGTGATAACAACCGATAACAACTGATCTCATTTAATTAGCTGGTCTATTTTTCTTCTCATATTCTGCATTCAGAAAATCACAGCAATGTTTTTTACATTTATAAGACATTTAGAGATATTTAAATTTTTCTAAATGCATACCTCTCTTTTGTTGTTTTCCTATTATTTTCCCTTTTTTCTTTGAAGTTTGCTGCCTTCATTTAACCCTAATAGTGACAATTAACAACAAGCAGTGCAGACCTCCGGGATCATGGAAGCTGTAACTACTTCAGAATCAGAATCACTAATTAGAAAATAATGAATTAAATAACCAGAATATCTAGAAAAGCAGAATGAAAATCAGGATGAAAATACTGTCAGAAAGTTCAAAAACCTGAATATATCCCATATAACTGCTTAGTACATTTTAATAAAAATGTACCAAACTTGGTTTTGTAATTTCTACATTGACCCCCAAAACACAGAAACTGGGAAGTAAGAGCTCACTTAATTAGGCTAGGAGTGCAATGAAAAATGGAAGTTGGTTGAAACAAAAACCTGCAGCCACAAGGGGTCCTCAGGACCGAGTTTGGGTACCACTGAGATACAGGGTACCCAAACTCTGAAATGGTCTACTAAACAACATTATGGAAGCCGCAGTGAAATTCAAGGCTGACCATTTATATTAGAACAGCAATGCTGAAAATTCAAGGCGGACTTGAGACTCCTTATGTTAGCATCCCATGCACTGATGGAAGGGCTGCAGAGGTTGCTTCATATTGATTCTTAATAAGTTAAAAAAAACCATTTATTTGCTTCTACTATGTTTTTAATTTTTTTTTCTCTCTTCTTTGTGCACCTGGAAGCACTTGGTTTACTTTGGACTGGATTGCATTGTAATATACAATGGACATTATGATGTCATTGCTTATCAATGAAACGGTGTACCCCAGTACGTGACTGATCTGGGTTAGTTTAAATTTGTTTTTAAACCCACCCTGTAAGAACATGTGTTTTATATGTTTCATGATTTTTGCTTCCTTCATCATTTCATTTTTTGTTTATTCTGTATTTCATTTTTCATACTATACTGTATTTGGAACTGTGGTATGGCATATATAGGAGTGCTTTATAATTGGTACTGTGGTTAATAAAAATAAATTGAGTTGAATTGAATTCTCATTCCATTTAATTGGCAGCTGGATGCAAGAACCAATTAAAGACTCTGAATGCAGTTGTTTAAAGAGTCAAAGAAACAATTAAGGGTCTGAACCTTAACAAGTATGTGAACTATAACTAAGCCAGAAAGTGTGTTAGCAGTGATGAGCTGCCTGCCTGAAAGGAAAACCTGCAGCCTCCAAAACTTTAACAGTCCTGCTCTGAATGTTTTTTAGAACACACAAAATACAAAGGGAGATGGAATGGCACAATGAGGTTAGCACTGTGAATATCACTTGGATATGAGCGCTCATGTAACGTGAAAGAGCAGCACCTGATTTATGGAATATAATAACATAGACACATCATCCACTAAGAAACCCTTATTTTAAATTCCTTCATATTTTACTGCTCAAATCACAACAGCTGAAGTGTTTCTTTCTCCAAAGACAAATAAGAACATAGGAAGTTAATCCATATTCTTCAGGGACACCATGAACTGCTAGTCAGTTTTTATCCAGATATCACTGGAGCCAAAAAGAACCTGAATTTGGCCCTGAAATGAGCCCTGGAGGGATTTTGAACCCACTTCATGCCAGAAGATCCATTAGTCTAAAGGACAGCAGGGGCAAAGGTAAGAGGAGAAGGGAGAAAGGGTCGTGTCTGATAGTTAATGACAAAGAAGAAAAGGGCTTTGCTGAGGGTGCTCTTCTTTTGCACTATACAGTATGCTATGGTTTTAAGGGAGTCAATTGAATATTACAAAGGTAAGTGTTGAATGACACAGTTTGTATTTAAAGTAAGGATTTCTGTATGTAGCTTAAAAAAAATTGGGATTAAAGTTTTATTTGGTTTCATATTGAAGGAAAGGCATATATGTTGTGGATAGGTACAGGAACAGTTCCAAGACTCCTTGGAATTTTGAGGAGCCTACTGGTGTGTTTCTTTTATTGTCTAAAGACAAAAGTAGAAAACAAAAGAAAACAATTGTTCTTGGTGTCAGTCTTATAATCCATTAAAACTCAGGCACAAGGTGGGCTGAGTAGCCTAGTCATATCTAGTGACGTTCTGTCCAGTGAGTCGCATGAACATGCAAATAATGCCTTCTTCTCAGCACTGTGGAGAAAGAATTTTTTAAAATGTCCTTGTACAGAGTTCTTGAGTGTCAGGTAATAAATTATTAATCATAATTACTACTATTATTATTTATATTTATTTATTTTTTAATTTTATTAATTTTATTGTAATCATTCCATACAAATCAATGAATTTTTACAAAAAGTAGGATTGAGAACAAGTCAACCACCACCCCTGAGAGAGAGCATGGCCAACGGAGTAAAACTTAAGGCTTCTAAACATACCTAAATTGATGAGTTTGATAAGCCAATAGAGATGAATGGAGAAGAAAAATAAATACAGAAATAATTGCTTCATCTGTGCTTTAAAAGCTTATTCTAAAATATTACTGATTAGATCCTGCCATGTTTTGAAAAAAATCTGTACAGATCCTCTAACTGAGTATGTCATTTTTTCCAATTTCAAATAGTATAAAATATCGGTTTCCCACTGACTTAAAAGAGGAGAGTTAGGATTCTTCCAGTTTAACAAAATAAGTCTGCGTGCAAAAAGTGTAGTGAATGCAATCATAATTTGTTTGTCTTTCCCCACTGGAAGAACCCCAAACACAGCTGTTAATGGGTTAGGAGGGATTGTGAGACCAAGGCTGTCTGACAGGTAATTAAATCTTTTGGTCCAGAATGACGTTAATTTGGTGCAGGACCAAAACATGTGACCCAGTGAGACTGGGACTTGATTGCAGCGTTCGCAGGATGGATCTTGCCCTGGAATCATTTTGGAGAGTTTTAGACAAGACAGATGTGCTCGATATCTAATTTTGAGTTGAATAATTGTATGCTTTGCGCATATGGAGCTTGAGTGAATTCTCTGCATTGCTATTTTCCACTCCTTTTCTAATATATTGATTAAGAGATCTTTTTCCCAGTGTCCTCTTGGATCTTTGAAAGGGAGGGACTGTAAAATAATTTTATATATTGCAGAGATGGTGTTTAAGTCCTCGAAATTGAGGAATATTTTTTCCAGCATGGATGAGGGTGCAAGATGAGGAAAATTGGGCAGGTTCTGTTTAACAAGTTCCTAATTTGAAGATAGTGAAAGAAATGTGTAGCTGGAATGTTAAATTTGGAATGTAACTGTTCATAGGATGCAAAGACGTTGTCTATATAAAGATCTCTAAGCAAGTTAATCCCAAATTTTTTCCAGATTTTAAAAACTGCATATGTTTGTGAAGGTTGAAAGAGGCTGTTCTCTTGTAGAGGTGCCACTGATAAAAGCTTCTCCATCTTAAAATGCGTTCTACATTGGTTCCATATTCTGAGTGAGTGAAGCACAATTGGGTTATTAGTATATTGGCGATAACTTACATTTATTGGGGCACAGAGCAGGGAATATAAAGAAGTACTGCAGGATTTTAGTTCTATTGCGGACCAGGCCTGTGTATCTATACTAATAAAAGGCAAAGCCCTCACTCACTCACTCACTCATTTACTCATCACTAATTCTCCAACGTCCCATGTAGGTAGAAGGCTGAAATTTGGCAGGCTCATTCCTTACAGCTTACTTACAAAAGTTGGGCAGGTTTCATTTCGAAATTCTACGCGTAATGGTCACAACGAACCTATTTTTCTCCATATACCGTAATGGACTTCAGCTCGATGGCCGTGGGGGGAGGAGTTGCGTGTTACATCATCACACCTCCCACGTAATCACGTGAACTGACTGTGAACGCAGTACGTAGAAAACAAGGAAGAGCTCCAAAGAGCGCTGAAGAAAAACGCTCCAAAGAGCGCTGAAGAAAAACCGCATACAAGCTTATTCATAAGTGCAGCTACAAAGCACGGTGTAAACCATAAGTTTAAATTAAGTTTATAGACACGCTCCTGCTGCCGTTTGTCATGCCTTCGTCGAATACTTTATTCGCGAGGTACAAGTTTAATGAGAAGACACAAGGTATAAACGAGACTTTGGATCACTTTGTAACAGAGTTAAAATTGCTGTAGCGAGAAACTTTTAGGTGCCAGGTCTTAGCTATCATTAAATAAAGCCATGAACATCGCAACATCACACAAGAGAGCAGCTCACATGAACTGACTGAACGCAATACGAGTGATCACTTCCATGCATCAAACCTGTACAAAAAACGCATTACACAATTGACAAGGTAGGAAAAGAATATGCTCTGAGCTGAGCTCCACAGCTAACGCGGTCTTGCGGAAGCAAGTTCATCATGCTGCCACCAAATACTCACAGCAAAATCCACAAGTTAGTACGCACGCTGTCTCTAGAGTTTCTCCACACTCAATGTATGTCTCGCATCCACATTATACCCTCTGATCTCCCATTTCAATTCAAATGCCTCCAATTTCCAGTAAGTCTCTGCTTCGCGATGACAAGTAATAAGTCTCAGGGACAGACCCTACAAGAGGTTGCCATTGATTTGAGGCAAGAGTGCTTTTCTCCTGGACAACTATACGTTGCATTCTCAAGAGTGAGCTTGTGCAGCTTCGTCATATTACGACAGAGTGCTGAACTGACAACGTGCTATATAAAGAGAACTATAACAATCGTAATAAACGAAAAAAAAAAACATTGGAGAACCCGTGGATTAAATAAAAAGGCAGCTTCCTTGGTGAAACAAGGAAAAACAATGGCCTTATATGTCGCTCGTTTATAAAACAGCGGAGAAGCTGTGTAAAGGCTGCTTCACAAAAAACCAGCGGAGCGTCTTATATGAGCAGGCAGTCAGCTAAAGAAGGGAATCAATAAATAACTATAATCATAATAAACAAACAAAAAATAGCGTACAAGCCGCGGATTAAGTAAAGGAAATGGGTACCTGAACAGTAAAGTAAGTCTCAAATAGATACACAATAACTATAACAATCGTAATAAACGAACAATAAAACAGTACAGAACCACGAAGCAAGGAGAAACGATGGCCTTATATGGCGCTCGTTTATAAAGCAGCGGAGAAGCTATGTGAAGGCAGCTACACAAAAAAACAGCAGAGCGCCACACACTGAATGTATTCCTCACATCACCGTTATACCCTCTGATCTCCCATTTCAATTCAAATGCCTCAAATTTCCAGGAAGGCTCTGTTTCGCGATGACAATTAATAAGTCTCAGGGACAGACCCTACAAAAGGTTGCCATTGACTTGAGGCAACATTGCTTTTCTCCTGGACAACTATACGTTGCATTCTCAAGAGTAATCTCACTGCACAGTTTGGTCATATTACAACCGGACTGCTGAACTGACAACGTGGTATACAAAGAAATCCTTAACAGATAGTCTGTGTGTATATAAATATATATATATGTGTGTGTATGTATGTATGTGTATATATATATATATATGTATATTTATCTGTATGTATGTATGTATATATGTGTTGATATGTGTATATATATGTAGATGTGTATATGTATATATATGTATATATGTATATATGTGTATATGTAGATATGTATAAATGTATATGTATATATGTTTATATGTGTGTGTTTTGTGTATATATATATATATATATATATATGACAGCAACACTCATAACAGTGACAAAACAATTACATTGACAATCATGTTACGTTATTTTTAAAATGTTTCCTTTTCTTTTTCATAACTTCTTTAACACACTCCTTCTCCGCTGCGAAGCGCGGGTATTTTGCTAGTGTTTATCTGTTTGTGTCCAGGTTTTTATAACTTGTATGTTTGCTGCCCAGTAATAAAACTGGAAGTTAGGTAGAGCCATGCCACCTTCTGCCTTTTGTCTTTGTAGGGTCGCTCTTTTGATGCGTGGATGTTTTGAGTTCCAAATAAATGAGGTTATTATTGAATCTAATTTCTTAAAAAATTATTTATTGATGTATATTGGAATGTTTTGAAATAAAAAAGGAGCTTAGGAAGAATACTCATCTTAACAACGTTAATTCTTCCAGCTAGAGTGAGATGAAGGGTTGACCATCTTTGCAAGTCTTGCTTAACTTTTTCCATGCAGACAGCGATATTTTGTTGATAAAGAGCTTTATGTTTACTTGTGATGTTTACCCTGAGGTATTTAAACTGTTCTGCAATGATAAAAGGTGGGGTATCTAATCTAATATTATATGCTTGAGAATTCACTGGAAAGAGTACACTTTTATTCAGATTAATTCTGAGACCAGAGATCTTTTGAAATTCTGTGAGTGCTGTTAAGACTGCGGCACAGTATTTTGTGGGTCTGATATATATAGTACCATATCATCTGCATATAGAGACATTTTCTGTTCCAGTCCTTCTCTGATAATCCCCTTTATCTGATCAGCATTTCAACAGTGTATTGCCAGTGGTTCAATGGCGATTGCAAATAGCAGCGGTGACAAGGGGCATCCTTGTCTGGTACCACGTTCTAGAAAGAAAATTATAACGTTAGTGTCAATGGTCACTCTGATCTCGGTGGGTTATTACACACCTCAACTGAGCCTACGAGGAGGTCCTCCAATGCGTATGCGTGACGATGTATATAGAGTATGCATTTCAACAAAGAATTCTTGAATAATAAAGTTTGGAATCACATTATTGATAAATTAAAAAATATAGAGAGAATGAATGGATGGGATAACTAGGTGTCTGTGGATGCAAGAATAGGGGCAGATTTTTCAATGCAGTTTGTTAGCTTAAGAAGACATCTTCAACTGTGAAATGTGACTTTCCTAGAATTTGGAATAAAAATCTAAGTAAATGACTCCTAAATCAACGTCATGCCCTGAACTGTTTTTTACCAATGTACATCATTTTTAAAAATATTGCTTATTGTTATTTTCAACTAAGTGAACTCACAGATAAAAAAAGAATTGCCGTGTCAGGATAGTCTCAAATTATTAACATAATATTGAAGGCACACATTTTGACAGTGGTGCTTCTTTATATTTTAGATGTTTGTCTTATGTTTAATGCTCATTTTGTTGGTGGGTAAAGTCAAATAGTTTTGTAATGCTTGAGCAGTTGTAAAGGAGACACTTTCTGCTGTGTTTTTTAGAGCGTTATGTAATTTTATTACTTGGCAATAATGCATTCAATATAAAATATTCATGTTTCATAAACAAATAATCTGGCACTCACTGGTCTACTCAAAAATGTAACTTTAAAAGTAAAATGCTATTATTGCAAGAGCTGCCTCATGGATCCTACCATTCTTGGTTCAAATCATAGTTTGTGTGGAGCTGCACAATCCCTCCATATTTTCAAGGATTTTCCTTCAGAATTTCCAAAAATATGCAGGCTAGGTTAACTGACAACTCCCAAATGGTCCCTGAGTGTGCCCTGCGGTGGACTGGCACCCTGCCCAGGGCTGCTTCATGTGTTGCACTCAGTGCTGCCGGGATAGGTTCGGGATCTTCCAGCCTAGAACTACATTGTGAGTCTTACATAATGTCAAGAATATGGTTGATGCATATTGGACAAAGTAAGTGATATGTGAATTAAACTGAATTTATTTTACAAAATGTTTAAAACAAAAGAAAAGAGTAAAGCAGTGAAATGTAAATCGCTTTTCTGAAAATGCATGAACTTCAACAGACAAGCATCTTTTCCTTTCTTTCATTTTATAAATATCTTTAAGTGTGTGTGTATATTTGTAGTATATGATCATAGTGTTGGTGGGCTGTAGAGGTTATTAAGTTCACTGACAAACACTGTTGGCTGCTCAAGTAATAAATGATTTATAGGTTGCTGGCCGCTCACTGGTAAGTAAATGATTACTTTATTTTTGTTCACATACTTTCAGCCTCTTACCTAATCACATCACTAGTACAATCACAAAAAAACTAGATTTTTCCTGAGCTGGGAAAATGAAATCAGACATTAGGGCTTCAGAGAACATATGACTTCTTTTTCCATTGGAAAATGATCGAGTCAGACCCAATATAAGGAACCATAAAAACCTTATCTGATCGTTTATGTACTATTTCCCCAAGGTAGGTATAATGATTAACCCTATAGAGTGTTGTACTTAAGTTATAGTGAAATGCTGATGATGCATGTTCTTCATTTAGCATGGACTTGTAATAATATCAGGGTCTTAGCAGTAAAATTAAATAAGCCATAAGAATATAAAAACTGGCAAGACATTTAAGAATAATTATATAAGAAGGCCGAGCTCTAAATACAGAGATGTAATTTTATTCTTCACCAATAGCAAATGACATTAACTAATTCATCTTACTGGAAGCATGCCAAGTTGGCAAAGGGTTGCTAAAGGCAGAGGTGGCATCATCTAGGCCAGCCAAGCTCTTTACAGAGTCTTCAGGGAGCTAAAACTGATGCTGGTAAATGGAGAGGTTTTCTGCATGACAATGCAGATAGACTGAATCTGTCAGTAGGTAGTATACCAATTCTCTGAGATGCATATTGTCTACATATCATGGAAAAAAGAAATGATTGAAATATTAGCTGGAAATATGGAATATTTGCTTGTAACACTATAGGGCAGGAAATGAAGCTAAAAGCCAAAGTGCTGTGTTCTTCAAAAGAGAGAGCACGATAACAGGGAATACATATGTGACCACTATTTACTTCCTTCAGACCGGTAGAAAATAAAGTTTGTCTGAATGTGACAACAGTGATAGTAGGACTTGTAATACTAACTTATGGGAAAAACAAGCTACAGACTGGCATGGAGACATCACCCCTTTAAAGCTGAACAGGGGTATAGGGATGGTGGGCTGTTATGAGTCAATAGATGCTCTAGATGGGCATTCTTTAAAGAAAAATAAAGTTTTTCCTGACCCCATGAGGAATTTAGAAGTGACTTCTGCCAGTCTAAGTTGGAAAGGAAAAACAGAGTAAAGACTCACTGGCAGGAATAGAAGGGGCAAACAGCATTGTAGCAATAAGGCCAACTATTGAACTTTAATGCGTTTCTGTGGCTTGACCCTAAACTGACCACTTAATGGAGTTTAAAAAGCGGCAGAAAACAGACAGAAAGATTAACCCACTGGGATTTTAAGTTTTTCCCGTGAAGTTTTAGTACTTCTGTGACTTGGGTGCAAAAATTCTTGGAATATGGTTTCATTATCATCAATAGTTTGCATTATTAGGAAGTCTGCTTGCATTACTTGTTAATATGTTGAGGAATGGCACAAATCAGTCCTTCTCAAAGACATAAACCAAGAATTTTTGCTCTAAAGACACAATCAAAAGTTTGTTGTGTCTTTGCAACTGTGTGTCAAGAGAAAAATTTTATAGAAACAAAAAATGTCAGCCTTCTGCCAGTTTCCTAATAAATCTAATGTTGTGAAGTGAGATTCACTGGTAGATGTTGCGAAATACAGGAGTCCCGAAAACACTTTCAACAGTTGTCCATTAGAGGGGAAAACACTATCAAATACCTCGACTAAATAAAGGCTTTGCAAGCCCCAAACCTCTGAAGAGCATACAAACAATTGCCAAAACAGAATGTAAAGGCGGAGGTCAAAACAGAGCAGATGTTCAAAAAAATATCAATAAACACAGTCCCAATCCAGAGCACTGGCCCGGGCATCCTTCACCGAGCAAGGTGACGAGGTCGACCCACTTGGCCCATTATTCATTGTAATTTTCTTAAAATTTGTGATGAGTACGTGGCTTGCTACTTGTTATGAGCCTATGATATGAACTCTATATAAACTGTTGCCAAACTTAATCTGTACACTGTTGTTTAAACAACTTAAAATTTGATGACATGCTTAGAAATAAAATTTATTGAAAAATAAAAATGTACACGTTATTAGAGTACATGTCAAATGTCAATGTCATGTCCAAGTGCCAGTACCCTAGGCTAGTAGCTGCTCATTTATAATGGAAAAACTTATAGCCAAGTGTGGACTTGACCCGGGCACAGACAGGCGGACATGTTGTTTCTCAACCACCACACGTTTATTTACAATGTTTACAATTATTTAAATTGGTCACACAGACCCAAATAATGGTCACTCAGACCCAGTCCCTGCCTATAAAAGAAAAAACACGTCCGGCCCCCGCGGGCCGGCTGCTACTAGGCAGGGAACTCACCTCTCTGGACTCGTCCAACCGAAGAACCATCCTCGGCGTGGCCTCTCTTGACGCCATGCCGTCCCGGGTGCCTCCAGCAACGGCGCGCTCGTTGGAGACCGGTGCACTCATGCCAAGCACGCCGCCAGCCCACAACAGGGAAAGACGCCTCTCCTGCGGACCCCTGGCGGTCCGTGGGGTTCCTTTACCCCGCGTAGCTGTGTGCACGCAGCACCCGCGGCACGTGGGTGGGGTCTCCCTGCTGTGCCGGGCCGTCCACAACAGAATTTTGTTTTACAGGTCCCCGCCTTGTAACAGGCGGAGCATCCTGCCGACTACACCAGATGTGGACTCGACCCGGGCACAGACAGGCGGACATGTTGTTTCTCAACCACCACACGTTTATTTACAATATTTACAATTATTTAAATTGGTCACACAGACCCAAATAATGGTCACTCAGACCCAGTCACGTGCACAATCCCCAAATTACTCAGTCCTGGTCACAAATGCCTCTCTTCGGGCCACCTCCACACCTCCTCTGTGCTTTGTCCTGCCTCCTCTCGACTCCAGCGCTGAATGAATGGAGACGGCCCCTTTTATGCAGTCCCCGGATGAGCCCCAGGTGTTCCCGGCATTCCTCCCTTGGCCACCCCCAGCGTGGCAGAAGTGCCGGCTGTCCTCCCGGCAGCTCTCCGGGTGCGTCCTAAATCTTCCCCCCAGCACTTCCTGGTGTGGCAGGTGCTGGGGTAACAGGTCCTCAAGGCATTGGGGCACCTCCTGGCGGTAACCACGGGCCCCTGCAGGGTGGAGCTTCCATGCCCTGTACCCGTGGCCCCCAGAGCAACCAGGAAGGCGGCCCCCATTTGATCCAGGGTGGGCTCTGACCCTCTTCTGGTCCATCACGGCGTCCCGGCCGGGTCGTTGCCCCTGTCATCTTTGACACAAGGTTATAATGAAAACCTCACATGATTGAAATGTTCCATTAACTTAATGATAAACTATAGATATTCTGTCCTAATCTGAATAATTCCTATCCTGTGCTTTATAACTTTATTTCATCATACTAATAATTACAGCTGAAAACCACTAATTACCACTCACGCTAATGACCAGAGAACAATAAAATGCATAATACATAATATAAACTAATAATTAGTACCAAAGAATTTAAATACTAGATATGAGATAAAAAAAAATGACATTAATGTATATGCTAACTGAAATGTAGCGGTTTCGAAACAGAAATCGGCAAAAGGCAGTTTTGACTACATTTTTCACTGCAATGTTGTGTACTGACAACTAAAACAACTTGATGACATAATATGATATATTATATAGGACTATATAAATCGTAGTATTGGACAGATAATGTTTAGTAGTTTAGAAAATTAATTTTAATGTCAAATAGTAGCCAGTACATCTATATATATATATATAATTGACTAAGTCGCCCGATCATGGGATGCGCACGACAGAGCCACGCCCACAAACTCACAGAGCCCCACACACCAACTCTAAGACCAAGGGATATGCACGACAGAGCCCTGACTGCCAACTCTAACCCTCCTCCCGCGTCCACCTTCGCTCTCGAGGCATGCGCACTGCCTGCTCATGTGCCCGCATCTAACATCTCACCAAACACAGCCTCAGTTGCTTTTGTCTCTGCTACAGTCCACATGCACCTCTGAGCCACATTGACTTTTCATTGTTCTTTTCGGTTCCGGCTGCTTTTCTATACATATAAACAACCAGGTTGCCCGACCATGAGGTACGCACGACAGAGCCCCGCCCGCTCACTCTAACCCTCCTCCCTCGTCCACCCTCCACCATCTACTTCTCAACTGTCACTCCGGAACAACTCAGTACGCGAGCTATATTAAGCATCACCAATGAAGACTCGCTACACATTAATGAACAAGTACTGAAACTTATCCCTACCGACGAAGTAACTTTCACCAGCGTTGACTCCATCGTCACAGACGATTCTGCAGATCAACTTTCATTCTCCAAAGAATTTCTTAACATTCTTACTCCCACTGGCATGCCTCCACATAAACTCAAAATTAAAGTCGGTTCAGTCGTCATGCTTCTCAGAAACCTCATGCCAGCAAGAGGTCTCTGTAATGGCACTAGACTGACTGTTACCAGCATTCACCGCAATGCACTGGAGTGTAAAACTGTCGCAACTGCTACCTCACAATCTGTCCTTATTCCTCAGATTTCCCTGACCCCATCAGATTCAAATTTTCCTTTTACTTTTACACACAGACAATTTCCTGTTAGATTAGCCCTTGCAATGAGAATTAATAAGGCACAGGGCCAAACTTTCAAAAAGATATGCACTTATCTGCCAAAACCAGTTTTCAATCACGGACAATTGTATGTTGCTCTCTCCAGAGTTCCATCTTTTCATTCACTCACAGTCGTATCCTCAAACCCACCCTATTTGGACTACCGTGTCTTTCAGGAAGTGTTCACCCATCAACAAATAATTATGGGGCGTATACTACAGGTCGGCTAGTAAAATTTATTTCATGAGACGGCTGGCCCATGACCAGACCAGAGTCTGCGGCCCACCAGGCACAACTTTGAACACCAGCCAGAGGGAATATGCTGGCTGAACCACGACTGCAGGAGGAATCCATTTTTCTCTTGCTGAAAAAAAACAGCATCTTTCCCAGCATTATCTTGTTAGGGTTGCATAAATATTTGTATTTTTTCTTTTCTACCTATTTTTCTATTGTATTACTTGTTGTGTATAAATTTTATAATTAAATGATTTAACCATATTTCTGAATTGCTGTCCGGAGGTGGTGCCGTATTTTTTAGTGCATGATCACCTGGTGCTAGTCATGTGACATGTAATATCACCAGGCTGCAGATTTTAACCTCCTTGGTATTAACTGCAGGTGTGACTCAGGTTCAGAATTCTATGTGAATATGGTTAAGCCCAAGTCAGACTCATGGTGATGTGTATTGATCTGCTTTATAGTGTTAAGCTTGAACAACTCTCAAGACACTATTCTACTGCCATCTAATGGATGAAATAAGCATCATGCTGCAAATAATCATAAATGTTTCTATGTGTTCTGACACTTTATGGTAACTATGGTAAGTCATCAATTTTCATGAATGAGACAGAGCCATCAACCAAAAATGCAATGACAAACGAAAAGCTGTAAAGGCAGTCTTAGAACAAACTGAAACTGTGCCGTTACTAGAACAAGTAACAGCAATGATGATGTGAATTGGTCATCAGATGTTAACAGAGACATGTTCAGTAGATTCAAGCTTCAAGCTGCCAGGTTTCAGTGATATTTTTGATACTACTGCTGACAATCCTGCACCACATCATTGCCCATTTATAGGTAATCCCAGCCTAAAGATGCCTGTTAATCATGATTACCTGGACTATTTACATTTTTTTGATGATAGTCTGGCAAAGAAAACAATTGTTGAAGTGAACCTCAATGCTGAGCAGTGTCAGAAAAATCACAGCTAACCATTTGCTCGTCGCAGTCGCTGGCAGCCAGTCGTTCCTGACAACATGTGGGTGTTTATTAGTCTTCTGATACTGCAGGGCATAGTTGGCAAGCCAGTCCAGAGAAGGCTCTGGTTCACTGGTTGCTGCAGACCCCAATTTTCGGAAAATGTGAGTGTCGTGTTTCATTCATTATGAAATGCCTGTATTTCAGTAATGAATATAATTATGATTAAACCTATCACCTTATGCAAAATCTGTACAAACTGTGAAATGTGTATCACACAATCATCAAAAATATGAAGAAGGTGTATGTTCTTGATCATGACAAAAGTACTGCAGAATGTCTCATGGGTTACAAAGCAAGGGTGTTGTGGCTACAGTACATTGCATCCAAACAGGTTATGATTCCGTATCAGATTCTACATGCTGTGCAAAGTAAGTTCTGGGTACATCTAGATTATTAAAAAAAAATCTTTCAACATCTGTACATTGCCTAGGTGCATTTAGTGACTGTTTCAAAGCATATCACACAAAGCACATATATTATACATGCATCAGTACAGCAGTGACACTAGACATACCTTTCAAACTGTGATTATGTTGACATTTTGGGATTTACATGTTTCAGTTAAACATAATAACATTTTTGTTGTTGAAAAAATTCAATGCTTCTGGCTTATTTTTCTGAGGTTAAACATAACACTAAGGAGGTTACACATGGTGCACGAGCAACTGTGCAAGCGTTTTCATCATTTGGATTTCTTTGCCTCTCCGCTGCTTTATTTTTGACTAAATAATCAGCAACACATGTCTGAGTTGTGACATTATTTCATTAAAACTAGAATCCCTGAAGCCTACAAAAAACCTTGTAATTCCCGGCCACCTTAAATTCCTTCGCACCTCTCCTCATCAGCGTCTTTAGTTTGCAAATGTGTCAATCAGCACAAACAGCAAGCAGCCTGATTTCCTATCCCCCCGACCTATTGAGCTGAGTCCATCGCAAGTGTGTTTATCGTGGTGTTTGGTGCCTGGAGTTGTATAGGGTAAATAATATATCGCTATTTAAAATACATACATTTCATGTATGTCCCGTGTCTACAATGATTTATGCAAAGGTAGGATTACAGGAAATGCAACAAATGCTGAACACATACCTAAAGCATAACCTTTTTCCATGGTATACTAATAGTGACATGAATTGTATAATGTGTGAAGACTTTAGAACAAATCTATACTAATAAAAGGCAAAACCCTCACTGACTCACTGACTGACTGACTTACTTACTCACTGACTGACTCACTCATCACTAACTCACCAACTTCCCGTCTAGGTAGAAAGCTGAAATTTAGCAGGCTCATTCCTTACAGCTTACTTACAAAAGTTAGGCAGGTTTCATTTTGAAATTCTACGCGTAACGGTCATAACTGGAACCTACTTATGTACATATATACCGGCCATAGCCGCAGCTCAGTCGCCGTGTGAGGTAGAGTTATGTCCCTCATCGTCACGCCGTCCACGTAATTGAGTGCCTGCCCATATAACGCCGTCCATCACTGGCAATCCAATAGAAACACTCTACCACTAAATATTCACGGGTGAAGGGCCATGCTTATGCAGACGAAGATGAGATGGTCAGGGTGGTGTTTGGCACAAACTCAGCGAAACTGCGAGAGAAACTTTTAAGTGCCGGGTCTTAGCTAACATTAAATAAAGCTGTGGACATTGCACGACATAGCACAAGCACAGCTGAGAACCTTCGATGCATGTACACCGAGCGGCTCATGTGAACTGACTGTGAACGCAGTACGCAGACAAAAAGCAACAGCTCCAAAGAGCGCTGAACAAAAAACGCATTACACAATTGAGAAGGCCGCAAAAGAATATGAAGTGAGTGACGCATACAAGCATATTCATAAGTGCAGCTACTGCGGAAACAAAGCACACGGTGGAAAAAGTCAATGTCCAGCTAAAGGAAGACAGTGTAAAAAAAACCCGTGCATGCAGTGTGTCACATCTCAGATAGAGGAAGACGAGCTGTTTATTGATGCAGTAAGAAAGGAATCGATGAATGAAACCTCTTATCTTTACAACGGTTGACAAACACGGAATGTAACTTGAACACAACACATAATCCAAATACAAACCTGATTGAAAGAAATAATGATAATCAAATCCTTGGTGACAGCAACACTCATAACAGTCACAAAACAATTACATTGACAATCATGTTACGTTATTTTTAAAATGTTCCCTTTTCTTTTTCATAACTTCTTTAACACACTACTTCTCCGCTGCAAAGCGCGGTTATTTTGATATATATACAGTGCATCCGGAAAGTATTCCCAGCGCATCACTTTTTCCACATTTTGTTATGTTACAACCTTATTCCAAAATGGATTAAATTCATTTTTTTCCTCAGAATTCTACACACAACACCCCATAATGACAATGTGAAAAAAGTTTACTTGAGATTTTTCCAAATTTATTAAAAATAAAAAAACTGAGAAAGCACATGTACATAAGTATTCACAGCCTTTGTCATGAAGCTCAAAATTGACCAAGAACCCGATGGTCACTCTGTCAGAGCTCCAGAGATCCTCTGTGGAGATAGGAGAACCTTCCAGA